>NC_067226.1:36988914-37288914 GCF_019924925.1 Ctenopharyngodon idella
GTCCTTTTTTTTGACAAAGAAGAAGCTGGCTGATGCAGGAGAGGTGGATGGTTGTATAAAGCCCTTGGCTAGCTCCTCCTCGATGTATCGTTGCATAGCTTCTGACTCTGGTTGTGAGAGTGAAAATATGCGACCCTTGGGAGGTGTGGACCCCGGAATGAGGTCGATGGCACAGTCGCTGGTGCGGTGTGGTGGTAGTTGGGCGGCTTGAGTTTTGCTGAAGGCCTCGGAGAGATCGTGATATTCACTGGGGAGCTGATCGGTGGGTAGCGTGGGTTTAGTTGGGTTTTGGCTTTGTGGAGACTGGAGACAGGTTCGACGACAATAATCCGACCAGCGTGTTATCTGATTGTCTGCCCAGGAAATCTGTGGATTGTGCTGGCGTAACCACGGCAACCCGAGGATGAGGGGATTCTGTGGTGAGTTGATGATGAAGAAGCGCAAAGTTTCTCTGTGCAAAGATCCAATCTGTAGTGAAATGTCGTCAGAGGTGTAATTGACCTGTCCAGTCCCCAGGGGGCATCCGTCTAGTGCGGCCACTGATAATACAGAATCACAGGGCATTAGGGTAATGTTCTGTGACTTCGCAAAGTTCAAATCCATGAAGTTGCCAGCTGCACCGGAATCTATCATGGCAAGTGTTTGTATGGCTTTATCTTTTAATAACAGTTCTGCTGGAATTTCAATAGTAGTAGGGGTAGGAATGGAACTCCCCGCAGTGGTATTTCGGCTGGATGGACGAGTAGGACACGATGCTCTCATATGGCCGGCTTGACCACAATACAAACATAGCCGTTGCTGGACACGTCTCTCTCTTTCCTCCAAAGACAGGTGAGTGGAGCCGATTTGCATGGGTTCAGACTCCGGGGCGACTAGTGTGACAGCGGGAAAGGATGATGTGTTCCTAGCAGGGTGTCATGATCTAATCAGGTTGTCAATGCGAATTGCTAGATCAATTAAGCTGTTCAGCGTCCGACCTTCGTCGCGACACGCTAGCTCGGACTGGAGTTCGATGGTCAACCCTTTGCGGAACAACAGTTTAAGCGTGTCATCCACCCACGAAGTTTGAGCAGCTAGCGTGCGGAATGTGAAAGCATAATCCGCTGCAGTCTGTTTCCCTTGGCGAAGTGCCAGCAGTAACTCACCGGCCTCCTTGTCCCCTTCAGTGTGTTCAAAGTTTTCGTGGAAACGCTGCAGAAACTCCTCCAATGAGGTAAATGAAGATTGTCCATTACTCCATACAGTTGTTGCCCATTCTAGTGCTTTCCCCGTCAGCAGTGAACAAACAAAAGCGATGCGACTCACGTCACTGGGATACAGAGCGGGTTGTTGTGAGATGAACAGTGAGCATTGTAGCAAAAATCCCTTGCATCTCGCCGGTGAACCATCGTATTTTTCTGGAAAGGATAGGCGTGGGCTGCTTGTGGTGGCTGTGGATGAGGCAGCCGCCATGGGTGGCGTGGTTAATGGCGGATAGGCAGAGATATCACAGGGCAGGCAGCAAACAGGAAACAAGGTGATCAGGCAGTCCAAGGTCATACACGGGAAATAATACACAAGAATAAACGCTCAGAAATGTTAGCCAGGGCAAAACAAGACTTTGCGAAGCATTGTGGGGCATGAAGGTCTTTTATAGTCCGGGGAATATGGATCAGGTGGGAGTGTGCAATCAGTCCAGGTACGTGTGGGAAATGTAGTCCATGAACAGTTAATACTCTGGTGAGGGTGCCCTCAGGTGGCGATCGGAGGGAGCCACAGGGACCGAGTTCGTGACAGAAAATTAGAAATATTGTAAATTTGAAGAGTCATTTGAATTTGGAGTCAGAATTATTCATGGAGTCAGAATTACACAGCGTTCCAAATTATTATGCGAGTGACATATCAGTAAGATTTCAGTACAATAAACATTCAGATTTTAGTTTTTCTAAGAAAATGTTTATTTATCCATGCCTTTTTAGATAACTGATATCAATCTCAGACAAAATAATTGGCCAGGTCTATGGAAACCCTACTTGGAGGTTGTTCCACATTATTAAGCAAGTCACAGTTCTCATGCAATATGGGGAGGAAGAAAGATCTTTCTGAAGATGAAAAGCATGAAATGGTGCAATGTTGTGCAAAAGGCATGAAAACAACTAATATTGTGTGAAAACTGAATGGAGATTATCGAATTATCATAAGATTTGTGAGTGATTTAGAGAACAGCAGAACTCGGTCAGATAAAGGCTTATTAAGGAAAGTTCCTGTCAAAAAAACTATTTGTATTAAAAGGACAGCTATAAAAAAAAAGCCAGTGTTGAGCAGCAAACAGGTATTTGAAGCTTCTTTCATCTTGCCACTTTCTTGGTAAAGAAAACACCTTTTTACTCTAATTAATAAAAATGGAGTTAGCGTTTTGGAACCAAACTCTTCATTTCTTTGTACCCCGATGAAACTTATCAATTCACAAAATTAACAAAATGCATAGCTGATAAAAAAAAAAAAAAAAAAAAAAAAAAAAAATAGATGATTTGTAATTTCCTACTACTTAATTCTGAAAAAAAAACAAAAAAAAAACGCAGGATTTAATTATTGGACCAAAAATCTCTGCACGTAATTATCCAAAATACTGTCTAATGCTTGTTGGCTGCTCTGTCAAATCTTTGTCATTAGTTAGGAACCTGGGTGTGCTCTTTGATACCAAGCTTTCATTTGAAAGCCACATTTGCGCTGCAACATATCTTCACTGTAATAAGCGAACAGCTGGATTAACTTAAAAAAAATTTACTTCAACTGATAACACTGTAAGGACCACCCGTCGGCCCAATGAACAGATTCCAAGGACCTGGTTGTAGGTATTCTGCGTGTACGTCTTTTCTGTAAAAATCACCTTAATTTATTAAAGTTTTGGTTTCCAATTTACACCGCGTTCCAAATTATTATGCAAGTGACATATCAGTAAGATTTCAGTACAATAAACATTCATATTTTAGTTTTTCTAAGAAAATGTTTGTTTGTTTATTTATCCATGTCTTTTTAGATAACTGGTATCAATCTCAGACAAAATAATTTGCTAGGTCAATGGAAAACCTACTTACATTATTAAGCAAGTCACAGTTCTCATGCAATATGGGGAGGAAGAAAGATCTTTCTGAAGATGAAAAGCATGAAATGGTGCAATGTTGTGCAAAAGGCATGAAAACAACTAATATTGTGTGAAAACTGAATGGAGATTATCGAATTATCATAAGATTTGTGAGTGATTTAGAGCACAGCAGAACTCGGTCAGATAAAGGCTTATTAAGGAAAGTTCCTGTCAAAAAAACTATTTGTATTAAAAGGGCAGCTATAAAAAAAAAGCCAGTGTTGAGCAGCAAGATGCAAGCTGTCTGATCAAAGAATACCAGGTAATGTAGACAATGCAAACTACTGAAATTTTCTCCAATCATGTTTGCCTTAAAGTGATATTTCACTACCAAATCAAGATTTCCCCATGTTTTACTCACCCTCAAGGCATCCTAACTGAATATGGTTATATTCTTGAAAAGAAGAAAAGAAATGTGAAGTCCGCACACTGGAAATAACTGCTCCAATAAATAATTTATTAAATAATGCAACGTTTCGACCAACAGGTCTTCATCAGGCACAAACATGTGGCATACATTCAACTCTTTATAGACAGACATTAGGTGTTCAACTTAAAGGATTAGTCCACTTTTAAATAAACTTTTCCTGATAATTTACTCACCCCCATGTCACCCAAGATGTTCATGTCAGTAAAGAAATTAAGGTTTTTGATGAAAACATTCCAGGATTATTCTCCTTATAGTGGACTTCAGTGGTCTCCAGATGGTTGAAGGTCAAAATTACAGTTTCATTGCAGCTTCAAAGAGCTTTAAACGATACCAGACGAGGAATAAGGGTCTTATCTAGCGAAACGATCGGTCATTTTCGAAAAAAATACAACTGTATATGCTTTATAAACACAAATGATCGCCTTGAACGTACTTCCGGTTTCCGAATTCTTCAAAACGCTTGCGCTGTATGTCCTACGCCTTTCCTATTCTACTTACGGAACGAACGCAGCACCAGTTTTGTTTTTTTCTATAAGTAGAATAGAGAAGACGTAGGACATACAGCGAAAGCGTTTTGAAGAATGTGGAAACCGGAAGTACGCTCAAGGCGATATTTTGTTTATAAAGCATATACAGTTGTATTTATTTATTTTTTTTGAAAATGGCCGATCGTTTCTCTAGATAAGACCCTTATTCCTCGTCTGGTATCGTTTAAAGCCCTTTGAAGCTGCACTGAAACTGTAATTTTGACCTTCAACCGTTTGGAGGCCATTGAAGTCCACTATATGGAGAAAAATCCTGGAATGTTTTCATCAAAAACCTTAATTACTTTTCGACTGACGAAAGAAAGACATGAACATCTTGGATGACATGGAGGTGAGTAAATTATCAGGAAAAGTTTATTTAAAAGTGCACTAATCCTTTAAGTTGAACACTTAATGTCTGTCTATAAAGAGTTGAGTGTATGCCACATGTTTGCGCCTGATGAAGACCTGTTGGTCGAAACGTTGCATTATTTAATAAATTATTTATTGGAGCAGTTATTTTCAGTGTGCGGGCTTCACATTTCTCTTTTATTCATCAGTTTTTTTTTTGTTTTTTTTTTTGGGATGTGTACATCTACCTGAATATTTTGATTCTTTTATATTCTTGAAGAACAATACAGGCAAAGTTATAATCCTACGTATCATAATAGAATAGAATGGGAGTAAATTGTTGACTTTTTTTTTTTTTTTTTTTTAAAGGGATAGTTCACCCAAAAATGAAAATTTGATGTTTATCTGCTTACCCCCAGGGCATCCAAGATGTAGGTGACTTTGTTTCTTCAGTAGAACACAAATTATGATTTTTAACTCCAACCGTTGCAGTCTGTCAGTCTTATAATGCATGTCAATGGTGTAACAATTTATAAGAGTAAAAACATGCATAGACAAATCCAAATTAAACCCTGCGGCTCATGACGGCACATTGATGTCCTAAGACACGAAACCATCGGTTTGTTCTCTGTTAGTGAGGTCTGATCGCGCTCTGACAATG
Source organism: Ctenopharyngodon idella (assembly GCF_019924925.1). Taxonomy (NCBI): domain Eukaryota; kingdom Metazoa; phylum Chordata; class Actinopteri; order Cypriniformes; family Xenocyprididae; genus Ctenopharyngodon; species Ctenopharyngodon idella. The sequence goes on from NC_067226.1 coordinate 36,994,005, forward strand.
GCAGTTTCATTGGCAGACAATGGCAACTTCCGTTGTCAGAGCGCGTTCAGACCTCACTAACCGAGTGCTGAACGCAGTTGGACATAGTGGTGTATTAGAGGTAAAAAAGGATATAAATACTGTTCGGTTTCTCGCACAAACCGATCATTTCTTGTCTTAGGACATCAATGTGCCGTCATGAGCTGCAGGATTTAATTTGGATTTGTCTATGCATGTTTTTTGACTCTTATAAATTGTGTTACCATTGACACGCATTTTACGGCTGACAGACGGCAACGGTTGGAGTTAAAAATCATCATTTGTGTTCTACTGAAGAAACAAAGTCACCTACAAATTAGATGCCCTGGGGGTAAGAAGATAAACATCAAATTTTCATTTTTGGGTGAACTATCCCTTTAATCTTCAAATAGTGCATCCATCGATCAAAGAACTGCTCGACATGGCTCTGTGGTCTTAACACAGGTCTTTTCAAACATTTAGGGTGAGTAAAACGTGGGGAAATTTTAATTTGGTAGTGACATATTGCTTTAAAGTAGTTCAAGTAATTGTTATCATTTACACATCAGCCTATGTGACTTTCTTCCACAGAACACAAAAGAATATATTTTGAATAATGTTAAGAGCCCCCCATTCACTTGCATTGGTTTTGTGTCCATACAATAATAGCGAATGGGGGCTGTGCTGTTCTGTTACCAACATTGTTCAAAATTTGCAGAGGACAGTAATTCATACAGGTTTGAAATGACAAGAGGGAGTGTAAATGATGACAGAATTTTGAATGTGAACTACTCCTTTAAAAGGTGTTGGTTCACCCAAAAATGCATTTAACACTGTGGAGTAGATTGATAAATGCCTCTGATTGGCCATTGTGGTACTGCACTCAACAAATGTCTGTGATTGTCTACAATGGTCAACACATGGGAGCATTTGATTGCACAAGTGTTTAAGTGTTTAAAAGCATTTTCAGAGCCAAAGAGTGTAAAAGTATGTCTTCACCCAAAAATGAAAATTGTCATCACTTACTCTACTCTTGTAATAAACCGTACAAATTTTATTTTTCGCTGAACAAAAATGAAGATATTTTAATGAAAGTTAGCAACAGATGTTTGGGCTCTACATTGACCTCCATAGTAGGAAAGCTAACTAAATTTATGTAATTTTCAGATGAAGAGATGTGTGTTACTATCGGAGCTTTTGCCCTAATTTTTCCACTGTTGTCTCTCCCTTGACAGAGATGTTGAATGGATCAACGAAATTTGAATGGACTTTGAATTGTCAATTTGAAATTGTTATTGTCGACGTCCCCAGTCCTTGTGACACCCCAGTTTGACTGTCCGGTAACACTTTAGAATACTGATCCTTCATTAATGAATAACTACACAGGAACAAATGAGTAACACATTATTAACACTCTAGTAGCTACTATTAACAAACAAGAAACTCTGATTAATGAATTAGTAGGTAATAGTGCTCAGTTGAAGGTAGTAGTTCACTATTAGCTAATCAGTAACTATTTTTTTTTTTTTTTTTTTCATACATCCCATAATTAACATGAATGATGCATAATGTATAATTCATTCTAAAGGTCATGGTAACACACTAGTAATGACTGAAGTATTATCAAATCCTTCAGAAGGAATTACTAATTATTTGGATCAGTATTCTAAAGTGAAAAACATGATAACTCTCTAGTAACTACTGAAGTCATTGTAAACTTTTGAGGTTTTTGTATGTTTTTGAACAGTTTTGTACAGTAATTATGATGTATTTGGTAACACTTAAGTAATTACTAGTGGGTTACCGTGATCTTCACTTTAGAATACTGATCCAAATAAGTAGTAGTTCCTTTAGAGTTATGTAGTAACTCTTGAGTTATTACTATCCAATACTTTACAAAAACCTCAAAAGTTTACAATGACTTCAGTAGTTACTAGAGAGTTATCATGTTTCTCACTTTAGAATACTGATTCAAATAATTAGTAATTCCTTCTGAAGGATTTGGTAATACTTCATTCATTACTAATGGATTACCATGACCTTTACTTTAGAATTAGTTATACATTATGCGTTATTCACATTAATTATGAACCTGTATTTAGTAGTTCTCTGGGAGGTATGAAAAAATAGTAATTACTGATTAGCTAATAGTGAACTACCACCTTCAACTGATCACTATTACTTACTAATTCATAAATCAGAGTTTCTTGTTAGTTAATAGTAGCTACTAGAGTGTTAATAATGCATTATTCATTTGTTCCTGTTGGTCAGGTAGGAGCTGAGGCAGTTTTGTTACAATCAGATCAAGACAGAGTAGATCATCCTATATGTTACTTTTCACAAAAATGTAATGTACATCAGAGAAATTATCCAGTAATCGAAAAAGAAGCTTTGGCTATGATCTGGGCTCTCCAGTATTTTGATGTCTAGGTGGGGAAGGCACAGAGGTGTTGGTGTACTCGGATCATAATCCTCTGACATTTTTGCATTCGTTACAAAGTCCAAATCAACATTTCATGTGGTGGGATTTATTTTTACAACCGTATAACTTGAAGATTCAACATATCAGAGGAGTTGATAACGTTATCCCACGCATTTGATGCAGTCGTGTAATGGTTGATTCTCAATGCTGTCTACTCTCCCTTTGCTCTCTACTATTTTCTCTATCACCTTAAATTGCTTTCAGGATCCGGATTGCTGTCCCAGTCTACGCTTTGCGTCTGTTTGGTTGTGTGTGATTCTTAGGTGCCGTCTGGAGGGGGCGTGGCCGACACACCTGACACTTGTTGGATGCAGAGTTAAATGCCACTGAGACCGTTCGTGTGAGCTTTGTTTGAATGATCGTCTGGTTCCAGCATGGCAATTGATGGCCTGCGTTACGCTGAGTGTCCTGCCCGGCCCTAAAACGTTTCTTTATTTATGTTATATTTATGTCTGTCTTGTGTAAAATAAATGTTTCTGCAAAGAATTGGCACGTCTGGTCTCCTGTTTGTTGCAGCCTAAGAGCTGGCTGTAACACCAGGGTTTTCAATGACCCAGGGATAACTATTTCAAGTGTGAAAAGCCCTAATTTGTGACTCAATGTTTGCATTGAATTTTCACTCAGCCATGAAACTAAAACAAGAAAACCTTCTTACTACACCAAATTATTTTGCTTATTTTCTTTTGTTGCTTTTTGTTAGTTTTGTTGCTTATTTTGTTGGCGTATATTCATTTTGTTGCTTATTTATATTCACTTGCTTTCTTATTGTTATTTTTTTGTTCATTTTGTTGCTTTTGTATACATATACGGTAACACTTTAGTATAGGGAACATGTATTCACTATTAACTATGACTTTTCCCTCAATAAATTCCTAATTTACTGCTTATTAATAGTTAGTAAGGAAGTTGTTAAGTTTAGGTATTGGGTAGGATTAAGATTATAGAATAAGGTCATGCAGAATAAGGCATTAATATATGCTTAATAATTACTAATAAACAGCCAATATTCTAGTAATATGCATGCTAATAAGCAACTAGTTAAAGGACCAAATAAAGTGTTACCAAATATACATTTAAATGGTTTATTATTTATATCCACTTTCTAAATGATCTTATGAACCACTGAAAAATCCTAAATAACTGGTTTGTAAATAATGTAATACTTAATTTAGAAAAGATAAATTCATTGTTAATAACGTATAAAAATAAAATTATTAAACACTTTATAGATATGCTTATAAATCAAGAAAAAAGCATTTACAGCTGTATTTATAAACTGGTAGTAGAGACAATGCTTTATAAATAATGAATTATCTATTTACTAATGCTTAATTAATGATTCATAACTTGAGTTATTAAGTATTGCCGAAATTATGCTGTTTAGACCAAATATAAATAGTAATTTTAATCTAGATCTGGAAATTCACCAACAGAAACTCAAAGAAAACATGATCGTGACATTATGCCGTCCCTCTGAAAGGCGCGTCCTCCTGCCGTACTATGTCCAACTAAGGAGGGAGGGAGGGGACTTAGGTGGGTGAGGAGCTGGTGATGAACAGGAACCAGGAGGAATTGAAGGAGACAGACACCATGGTGGAGCTGAAGATGGGAGAAGCCAGGGTGGAACTTTGACTGAAGGGCTGGCCAGAACCCAGGGATTGACTGATGGAGGCGGAACCAGGGTGCGTGGAGTATCTGGCAATGCAAAGAGACCAACGGACCAGAGCGACATCTACGGCCCTAAAGCCCAAGGTGAAGCTGCTGGCTCACGGGACTGAGGCAGAGATGGGGTGACGATGGAAGGAATGATGATGACGGAGAAGCTGGAGGGAAGGAGAAGCTCAGTGGAGATGAAGAGTCGAGGCACAGCTGTAGACCCGGAAGTCCATGGTGGAAGCAGAGTGACGACTGACTGAGGCTGATCCAGAGGGACAAGGGAGCCCAGAGGAGTTACCTAAGTGACAAAGTAGGAAATCAGGAGAACAGACACAGAGAAAATGGAAAGTCACCAAAAGAAACTCAAAACAAACATGATCATGACAGTAAGTCACTTGTGTTTGTGATTTTGATTTCTACACCACTGATTTACCTGTAATAGTGAACTGTCATTTAAAGTACATGAAGATAACGTTACTCTTGAATGATCATGTCAGGAGGGAAACATTCATTCTCATCACTTTAGCTTGAGCTGATGAAACACATCTCATTATTACTTAAAATCATTCTCTATCTGAAAGGATGATTAAAATCTTAAGGAAATGTAAGAATCACCTTTCCAAATAGCAATGGCACCCGCTTGATAAAGAGACTCGTAGAGGGAGAGAAACAGATGAAAATGGAGCAACATTCAGTGAAGAGTGAGTAAATTTAATCCAGTCTGATGTGGTTGGTAATTAGTTGTTATGGATCAGCGGGAGTGACATTGTTTTCTCTCTCTTGGGATTTTACGCTCTTAACGATTCTTTCCATTTCTCAGACAAAAACCTTTGCCATAAAGCAGTCAAGACAGATCAAATGCTAGGCTATTTTATTTCTAATTTACTAAATTAAATTAACTTCTTCAAATGTATTTTTGTTTCAAGTTTATGTGTCAGTTTAGTTTACAGCAGTGTTTTATGTGTAATAAATCATTAGTTTGATAGAATGAGAAGCAAAACATTATAATGAGGGATAATGTTTTTATATGACAACATTCAACTTGACATCTCATGATTGTCTGGTATTTCTGTTAGTGCAATTTAAAAAATATATATATGAATGAATATTGCTATAGAACTGTAATATGATAAGAATGAAGAGTGAAATAAGCATTCATGAAACTTTGGATCTAAATGTTACTGACATCTGTCATTTCCATTGCACAAATAAATCCTTCTATATTCAAATATTTGTGTATAATGATGACAATATGTTTAAACACTTTAAAACAATAGCATTCAGGTTTATAAAGACATAAGGTTGAGTAAATGAGGACAAACTCATACTTTATATGAGTGATCGATCCCTTTAAATAAGGTTCAGGCAGACATGGAATAAATGATACCAGAATCATTACAAATCCAAACCACCAACAACATTGATGATGGTTGATTAATCATGTAGTAGTTCATGAATATATGAAACATAGCGTTCAGTTCAAACTGTGACAGGAATGCTTGCTTTGTGTGGTGATGTAATGTGTAGTAATCTCTCTCTCTCATTCACTAACACAATGGCTCTGTTCAAACTCTAGTCTGCTGCCTATGTAGGCTGTATTTTCAGTGCACTAACTACACAAAGGCTGTTCCAAAAGGAGGCCGAATTTATGCTGCTTACAAAGACACAATTGTCTAACTAAAATCTAGCATAACATTGCAATTAGAATTCAATCTCAGAATGCATTTGGATGCACAAAAGTTTCAAAGATGGGAGATGTGGGCTATATATTATTCATTTATAAATATATGTTGAAAAGTGTGTGTGTGTGTGAGAGTGTGTGCATTTAGTAGAGTATCAGCAACCTTAGTTTAGGAAGTTTCCCATTATTTTCTGAAATGATATTCCAAATTTCGATTCAAAGAAGAAAAAAAAAAAAAAAAAATTAAATTTGTTTAAAAAAAGGTATAAGAAACATCTTTTTATGAGGAAATGAATCACAATCCCATAAAACATTGCAAATCAAATTGAAAAATGTGATTCAATATAACTGAGTCATTCCATGAAACCGGTACGATTTGAGTCCCTCTGACCTTTTTCAGTGTATTTTATCTATTGGGTCACCAAAATATATTTTTAAAAGCGTTTTGTATTAATTAAAATGTCTCCTTTAATAATGTTTAAAAACATGACATACATTTTATCTTCATATTAGAAATTATTTTGTTTTTTTCAGTTGACACCACCTATTTTGTCATGTCCCTGGCCTTCTATGAAAGTGTACTTGGGATGTGAATAATAAAATGAGAAAAAAGTCCATTCATTTTGCCATTCCCATAAATATCCATCTGTGCTTTTTTGCTGGTAATGTTTTTTTCTAAGTAAATTCATGATTATTCATTAAAATCACATCATTTAGTTCCGTACCTCAGTAACCCCTCAACCCCGTTACACAAACCATTCTCCCCCTATAAAAATAATGAACTGATACTTATGTGACATCATTAATAGGAAGTGACATCATAGAAGTTTTCTGAACAACCCTGGTAGCAGACATAGGTAAGTTACCACCTTCTTTAATAATTATAACTAAAGTATGTTGTGAAATTGTGTTTGTCAAGCTTAACAACTCAACCCCGTTACATCAATTAAAGATAGAAAACTATTACTTGTGAAAATTATCTTTGTTATTTCAACATTATTCATGATTTCTCAATATCATGCATGCCATGCGCTGTTCATTTATTCACTAGATTTAGAGCAGTGGCCAATTTGGGCAAAAAATCACAACCCCGTCACAGTCAACCCCATCACACCTACATTATTATTATTATTATTATTATTATTTGTTAAGTTTATGAAAAAGTAATTTAAAGTTAGTTGAATTTTGTCTGAAATGTTCAGAGCAATCATAAGAGTACTGATTTTAGTTCAAATGCTGAAGTTAAGCCTTTGATAAAACATGATGAGGTTGCTGTCACAAAAAGTGCCCATTTCAGGCTTTAGTATAGCAAAAGTGTGAGATTTTATGTAACTTTTATATTTGCAATTATTGAATTAGTGTCAGGTACATCTGATTAATAGGAAAATGTTGATTTTATCACAAATACATTTTGTAATAATATTCAGAGAGCTCCCATAGTGTCCATAACTTAAATTAATGACCAGTAATAATAGGGATTTGATGCCTGAGATGGGAAAATATGTTTTTCTGGAAGTTAAATATGGCACTAATGTTGTGGGGTGTTCAGAAAAGTAATACATTTTGGTAAAAAATCTAAAAACGTACTGGTTTCGTGGAATGACTTAACTACTGTCTTACAGTCATTGACTATAAGTATAAATAAGTATATAAATATATATATATATATATATATATATATATATATATATATATATATATATATATATATAAATTGATACATACAAAATCTATTTGTTAAATGATTTTCTGCCCCAAACTTATAAATGTTTGAAAGTTGCGGGCTGTATATGATGTCTGTCAGGTAATGAAAATGATTCATCGCTCTGTGAAATCCACATTCTCACACATGCAGTAGGAGAAAGCCGAGTTCCCTTTTGAAGTGGAACTTCAACGCTGTGTCTTCATATTGAAGCTATGGGGCTATGCCAGGCCCACCCATTGAGTGGTACACTCTCTTAAGGCAATCTGAACAAGCCACAAATCTAGCCATCCATGCCACAAAGCACACAACCAGTGCATTGGCTGTTCTACGGTTATAGTTGCCATGGAGGGGCATCTGTGATAAGGAAAAGGGGAAAATCCTCTGAGATGCTTTGACCTCACACTCTGACCTCTACAGTCTGCCAATGAGCCAGTCGCAGAGAAGTTTACAGAGCTGGGGTCTCAGTCAGAAGCTTTCAGGAGATATATCCCTCTATGGGGGTCCGTGAGGTTTATGTAGGGCAATAAAGTAGGGATGTATGCTCCACTTTGGTTGGGTGCTTTGATGGGTGCTCTACTATAGCCCTGGTTTGACAATGCTAATAAGTAGGGGAAGTTCACCTGCCAGGTGTCCCTCCTTGTTATCAGCATACTATGGTCTAGTGTTAAAAGAACAAGATGAAGCGCTAGCTATAGTGAGTCTCAGGTAGAGTGCATTGACTCAAGGCAGGGTATGAGCCTGGGGTATATGCTAATTATGCATATATATATATATATATATATATATATATATATATATATATATAGCATTAATTCCAGTTTTAGAATTAACTTCAAAAGGAAACTGCATGTTTTGTCCGCCAAAACTTCAGTCTGCCGATCTTTTATTAACTCTAAAAAGGAAACTATTCTTCTGGCCAAGAGGAATAATTTTGTTCTCTAGCACCAATAGTACAAAGCATATAGCAACGAAATCAGAGACGTTAAAGGGACTTTTATAATGGATGAAGCGGGAATATAATGGATTTAATAAACGAAACTACAAATACATACAACTAAGTAAGCAAAGAATACACACACATATATATATATATATATATATTATATATATATATATATATATATATATATATATATATATATATATACAGACACGAAAGTAAAGACAGGAAAAGAGAGAAAACAAAAGAATGGCAAAACTTACAGACAGTTCCTTGAGAGCCAGGAAAGAATTAAAATCACCTTGTTAGATCAGGTAAACTTAGTGCATCTAAGATAGATCGAAACGGTACTTGCATGAGTTTGAGTGCTGAGTTTCAGATAGATACGTGTGGAGATTCAGTGCGTCCGTGGCTGAAGTTTGTTGGCTTCTTCCATGTCTCTGCGGGAAGTTTGATCTGAGGTAACTTGAAAGTAGGTTTTGCCAAAGGTGGTCGTCTCAAAGAGGAGAGGAGCGCGTGATGGGAAGCGTGGTCGCATTTACAGCATTTTACAGTAACATAACATACATAGTTGGTTCAGACAGTGGGAGAGGAACATTTTGAATCCAAGAAGTATATGTGTGGAAGACATTAAAGCCGAGATACATTTTTCCCACTTGAATATAAACGTTTAGGGTAAAACTAACACAACTAGTCATAACTAAGCTTACATAATAGGGAGAAATGCGTACATACGGGGATACATGGGATACACTCTGGAATAGTTGCATTTTAGTTAAATGCAAAGAAAGTTTCTATGTGTGTTTGTGTGTGTATGTGTGTGTATTGGTGCTCGTCTGGCCACATGGTCTACGTGCCTAACAGGAGGTCAATCTAGGAGAACCTTTGAAGTTCCTGGAGCTGGTGAGAAGGCCTCTGAACCACTGATTCGAAACAAATGATTCGTAAAGCTCCGAAGCATCATGAAGCAGTGTTTTGAAATCACTAGATATTCTGGAATAAAGTCGCTATTTTGTTATTTTTGGCACACAAAAAGTATTATCGTCGCTTTATAATATTAAGCTTAAACCACTGTAGTCACATGAACTGTTTTAAATATGTTTTTAGTAGCTTTCTGGGCATTGAAAAAGGGAGTGTTATTGCTGGTAATGCAGACCTCACTAAGCCATCGGATTTTATCAAAAATATCTTTGATAGGATTTGTTCACAAGTGCACATTCAATTCAGTTAAAGGTGGGGTATGTATTTTTTCAACAGCGCTGTTGGACATTGTTGATATTTTAAATCAACCCAAACAAACCCACCCCTCTCTTCATTGCTCCGCCTCCAAAACTCACTCTCCAATCCTAACCACCATGCTCCGAGTCGATCTCAAACCATGGTCCGATTGCTGCTGGCATGCGAGGCAAGTGCGCTGACAATGACACTAAACACCACATTCTAAACACCACAGTGGTTTACCTGCTCAACTCTGGCCTATCTGGCCACTGTTATACACACAATGCAAGAGTGGATGTCTGTTTATCACAGCTGACACGCAACAAAATGCTTCACAAAAAATAAAGCGCAGATGATGAACGAATGACAAGGAAGCACAAAAAATGACATACAGTACACAAGAGTAAAAACAAACAAGTGTTCGTTGTTAGTCACCAACAGCACAGCAGCCCCAGACAATCAATGATACTCAAACCCACTCTCAAACCTCCTGCTTGCTCGTTCTGTCTCCACAACTGTTATAGCTACACCCCCTAATGCTGATTGGTTAGACGTTTGTTGTTGGTGTCGGCCCGACTAACTTCCAAACAGTGTTGTTGCAAAAACACATACCCCACTTTTAAGCACACTTATTTTTCACAAGGGATGAGCAACTTGACAATTAATTGATTCATCTAATGAGTCAAAATCTGCTAAGGTGTAATTCAGGAGTTTGTGTGCCCATATAATCTTAGCATAACTGATAAACAGATTTGGCTTGCTGTCTGCTTTAGAGGGGCTCAAAGAGGATATTCTACTCGAGCTCCGACTGCCCCCCTATAACACAGACAAATTGTACAAGAGGAGTAGAAGGGGAGGAGGAGGGATGCCGAAAAAACTAACAACGGGAAGAGGTAAGAGGCTGGTTTTTATATCTTGGTATTAATTAGAAGATTATATGGGCGTACTCCTCCAGAAATTATGTTAATAACTTCACTAATTCACTAACAGTTTTAAAGGGGACCTATTATGCCCCTTTTTAAGAGATGTAAAATAACTCTTCGATGTCCCCAGAGTGTGTATGTGAAGTTTTAGCTCAAAATACCACACAGATAATTTTTTATAACATGTTAAAATTGCCACTTTTGGGGTTGAGCAAAAAAGTGCCGTTTTAGTGTGTGTCCCTTTAAATGCAAATGAGCTGCTTCTCCCGGCCGAAGAGGACGGAGCTTCAAGAGCTGATGCTCCAAGCTCCGGTGACAGAACAATCTCACGCACTAATAATGTAAGAAACTCTCCGTAGCGGTGTTCAGTTTGAACCGGAGTCTGAAAATGATGCCTACAGAGCCAGAGAATATAAGCTGCATGAAGATAGAACAGGTATAGTTCCGTTTAATTGCGGTTATAACTCATGCTGTCATCTTGCTTTTATCCACTATTAGTACAAGCCTGTTGTACCGGACCCATTTGAATAATGGCCAAAACTTTACTGATGAGCTTTATGAAGTTTATTGTACATCACACAAAACATGAAGCGAATGTATTCACTCCAGAAAATCACCATAAGTGCTGAATAAAACAGTACAAGAAGTGTGCATTAAAGTCTTTTATCTATAAAATCTCTCTCCCTTGTAATATCATCAACATACACAGCAAATTACACAAAAACACTTGTTACAACTAACAGTAATCAAATATATACAGACCTTATACCTTTACCTTAATAAACTGGTAAACTTTATAGCCATAAAACAACTCAGATGGACTGTAATAAAGTGCGCGCCCTCCCTTTCTGCCGTGACCAGTATCGCTCCGGAGAGGATCACGAACAGTTTGTACTGATCCATTCTTGGGTAATAACTTCAACCACGGTGTCCTCAGTGACTCAGATGGTGGGAGTCTATGGAGCCTGGTATGTTCGTTTGTAATGTTTTTTTTGTTTTTTTTGGCAGAGACATTATCTCTAACTGATACAGTGAGTAAACAGAATTGGCAGACTTTGTGCTTCTCACTCAGGGCGGTGTCAGGGCAGATCGTCACCAGTCATGGGCGGGATTTCCCTACTCTTACGTAGGAGTAGGGGCGATATAAAACAGCGTGTTCTGAGAGATTGAAGATGATAAATTGGGATTATAAAAAAAGTATTGGATGGATTTTTACCATTATAGGCTGGTTGTTTACAAACACTGCGGACACACATCTGTGTTCAAACACCTTATAAAAGTGAATTTTGTATAATAGATCCCCCTTAAAAAGTGATTTTTCACTATTTTTTACAACAGGATTTGCATTTTCATGGGTTTAAATAATAAAAAAAACTGTTATAAAAGACATTAAAAACAACTTTGTGCGTCAAAACCACTCCTTTCCTGTAATTTATTTAAGCCACAAAAAAAAAAAAAAAAAAAGGAAAATAAGTATAATTAACTATGCAAAAAGCATTTTGAGCATCTGCAGCATGTTTTAAAATTACTCAAAAAACAAACTGTTTACCCCTCACACACGTCATCACGTCCGTCAAAAACTTAGGCTTTTTTAGGTGTTTAACCCTGGCATCCTGGCCAAATTTGCTATCATCATCATGGCCTCCTAATCATCCCCATATACTGATTGGTTTCATCACTCTGTTTCCTCTCCACCAATATGCTGGTGTGTGGTGGGCATTCAGGCGCAATATGGCTGCTGTCGCATCATCCAGGTGGATGCTGCACATTGGTGGTGGATGAGGAAATTCCCCTTTCCATATGTAAAGCTCTTTGAGTACCCAGAAAAGTGCAATATAAATGTAACATTATTGTTATTATTATTATTAATAATAATACATAATTGACTCTCATAAGCATAGATTCGGGAACTTTTTATAAAATGTAGTTTGATTACTATTACTGTCTCAGTTGTTTAAAAGATTAAGGCCATAATCAATCTTTCATAAAATGTAGTTTCATTTTCCAGTAAAAGATGTCCAAAAATGTCCAAAAGACATTTAGCAGATTTTGACCCTAATGTTTGATTAAAATTTATATCTACAAATATGTGGAATGTGATATTATCAAGATATACAAAAAATAAAATAATAGCCTAAAAATAATTAGTTAATAATTAAGTTATTAGTAATAATTAAGCTTCAAAAAGCTCCTTGCATCATGTCATCCCTTGTTCTTTTGTGTTCAGTCGGTCAGCATATGCTCGTTCACATTTGATTTGCTTGAGTTTCTTTTTAATAAGTGAGCTAGGTTTCCTTATATCAGTGAGTATCGTACTTACTAATAATGATATTTTGGGCCTTACTAATATCGTTAGGCGTGTGAGTGCCAACACCGATAGCATGAAATGAACTTAAGTTAAGTGATTTTCTCACTGCCTTGTATCTCTCATTTATCTCTATACACATATGAGAACACGGTCCAGTATAAATGACATGTCAGATTTAGTCTATTTAATATGTGTGTGTGTGTGTGTGTGTGTGTGTGTGTGTATGTGTGAAATCCTTTAGTGTGTGTGATTAATGGCAGCTTGCGTCAGTAATGGGCACCAGAGGGAGTGAAATGCTGCATTTCTTTTTATAGAACAACCCGGATAGAGAGAGAGAGAAAAGATTCCTGATCTTGCACTATCTGCACAACTAGGTCTCACTCTGTGTCTGTGTGTATGTGTGTGTGTGTGTGTGCATGTTGAGAAAATCATCCCCTAATCTTTTTTAAACTCCAAACACAAACACACACGAACCCTGAATCGTTTACCGTCTACTGAACTGAACCTCAGAATTGATCTGTGTTAGTAAAGCTTTGAAGTTCTGAGAAGTTTGCTAAGTTAATTTGAAGTAATAATTACAGTCAAGCTTCCTATAACCCTCTGGTGCTTAACTTTTTTTTCCAGTAAAATGTAATATATTTTTGTTCAATAATATTTTTTTATTTAAAATTTTGAATTTTGAGGGAATTTTTTCTATAATTTTTTTCAGAACTGATTGTGGTTTAAGGGTTAAAGATCAGGGGCCTCATGTATAAAGTTTTCTGTAGATTTAATCCTAATAAACTAACTTGTGCAAGAACTGGTGCAAAATTCCCTTTATAAAACCCAGTCAGCAGAAGATTGTGCGTAGATGCATCTCCACCCTGTCTACTCCCTGAAATAACCATATATGGAGCTTACACCGCCTGGTTTACATATCATTTCCATATGCATAGTCCCATCCACGTGATACCATGTTTAACGGTACAAGACATTAGTGAAATATGAGATACGGACTATAAATGCCATTTGTGCCATCAGATTACATTGCTAAAAATCATTTAGTATCCTTGTCTTGTTTTAGAATAAATATAGTCTATCAAAATATCCATATAAGCAAAATTGTTTTCCTAGTTTTCAGAGTTAGTTAATTTTCCACTGGCCAAATAGTATTTTTTAATTGTTTTAAATAAATCAAATTTATGCAATTTTGCCTATAAGGTAAACATATGTTTTAGGATGTTTTTAGAGTATATTTTTAATGGAAACAGACAGGCCTTGTTTAAATAAAATTGTCTAACATTAAAAAAACAACAACAACAACAACAACAACAAAAGAAAAGCCAAATCTTACTGTTTCCTTCAAATTCTATCCTTCAAATACAATTTTATTTTTTATAATGTTGGGAAGATCACAGACAGAGTTATCATTAGGCTACTGTCTGTCAGCACATGACATCAACAGCACACTTCCGTGCAGCAGTGTACAGCAGTTGTTTTCAATCTGTGGGCCACGACCCACTAGGGGTCCTCAGTGATCCTCCAGGAGGGCCGCGAGATAAAGGGGTGGTTCAGTGTTTTTTTTCTAGGCTTGATTGTGTTTATGGGGCACAGTTTAACACGTCTTAATGATTCGTTTTTAACAAAAACGGCGTATTTTTCATATATATTTACCTTTAATCTACACTGCTGTTTCCCTTCTCCTAAAAACGCTCTGTAGAGTACCTCAGGGATGATGTGTTTTTGTAGGCAAAACCCGGAAGCGGGTTAGCATTTTAGGACTTCCAGTTCCATCGCCCCGAAGTCAATGGGTTTTTTGAATGGGTTTTTTCTGAAATAAGGTCTTTGGTTAACAAAGCCTCTAAATATTTTCACGTTTTGATCTATGACAGAAAACACACCAGTTATAATCTGCTTGTGATTTTTTTAAACCTTTATTGTGTTTTAAAAACGGCGGTTGCTAACAAATTGCTAAAAGGGACTACTTCCTTTGGCGGGGACTTTAGACGTCATCATGACAAACAGGACATTTGGACAGCATTTCTCATGAAAAAGTGGATACGTATTCATACACAGTGCAGATCATAATCAGCGAGCATGTTTTTAAATAAAGTTGTTTTGTAAATAAAGTTTGAGGAAGCTTGGTGGTGGTGACGTTGATCCGCGACCATGGTGTGCTGTAGTCCATTTATAGCCTACTGTTAGCTTTTTATATCTGATGACTTTATTTAGGCTTCAAAATGTATAAATGTTGTGTTAACTTGTAAAGATTATCTTGATAGACAAAACGTGTAAGTGTCATAACCCTTTGTTAAACACAGAGCTTATTTTTTGCAATTTTCCAAAAGTCTATGTGAATCGAGGGAACTTTTGATCGAGGGAACCCGTGCGCCGCTAACTTCCGGGTTGGCCTACAAAAACACGTCATCCCTGAGGTACTTTGTTGAGTTCCTGGTTCTATGAAGTCTCTCCCTCAGAAATAAGCAAAGGGCTCAGATTGGTTAGCTGGCCCTGTGTATTGTGATTCGCTGTCCGGAATACGTTATCACGATTCACGTTGTCCGGAAATGCCACGCCCCTTTCCATTACGGGCAAACGTCGCATATGCTTCTGTGGGATTACAAATTTGTACTATGTTATATCTAGGTTCCAATGTAATAGTATATGAACTGAAAACTTTCTATACATTGTGTTTTACATTCTGAGGTAAAGATAATGACATTCTAAGGAGATCAAGGCAGGCAGCCCAGGTGTCTGTGAAATTCACACACTTCCTAACCATTTGGCAGAACAAGCTCAAAGCACAGCTGTGCCTTTGTCTCTATGATAATGTAAAGGTATGGGCAGTACTGCCAGACATATTGGATTAGCACCTATGCATTTGAATGACACCGTTATGTTGATTAGATCATGGCTGGGAAATGTAGGGAATGGGCTGATTCCTGCACTGCATTTGCATGCTTTGTTTAGATTGTCTCCACCTCTACTCTATGTATCCCTCCCCCTTGAATGTATATGAACTACCAAGTACACTGCCTTAGTTAGACTTGGATGACTACAGCGACCCACAGCACGTTTCTCAATAAAGAGTAACTTCTGCTTGAAAGATATCCCAACGTCTCCTGGTCTCTGCTTCGACGAGGAAAAAGTTTCCTACAGTTTTGGTGCCGTGACCCGGATAGAGCTTCTCACCTCAATCCTGATTGAAACTTCAAGCACAACAAAGATCTGATCCAAAAGAAGATCCAAGCTGAATTTTCCTGTACACCCAAGGGTTGGTGAGTGATACTCTATCCAAAAGAACCATTAAGACCAGTACAAAGTTTTATCCTCTGCGCCGTCAGAGAAGAGTTAACAGACAGCTGTAGGGTTTGGTTAACTAAGTTATCCTCTAAAAATGTTCTTTTAGAGATGAAGTTTACCCTCTGTTTAGGCAGGGAAGATTAGCATTACATGCTAATATTGGTATCCTCTGCTTAGGCAGGGAAGATTAGCATTACATGCTAATATTGGTATCCTTTGTTCAGGCAGGGAAGATTAGCATTACGTGCTAATATTGGTATCCTCTGTTTAGGCAGGGAAGATTAGCATTACATGCTAATATTGGTATCCTTTGCTCAGGCAGGGAAGATTGGCATCACGTGCTAATATTGGTTTATCCTCTGTAAAGTTAGGGAAGTTTTATCCTCTGCTTTATAAGGGAAGGTTGTTTATCCTCTGTTTAATCAGGGAAGGTGGTGTGTTTAACAGAATAGTCATTCTCTACTTTGCTAGAGAAGAAGGTTCATCCTCTGTTAATTCAGGGAAGGTTACAACTGTTACAGTGTGTAAGCAAGTTGGTTCTACTCTGCTATTCAGAGAAGTTTTAGTGTTTTGATTGTGTGGTAACAAAGAAACTCACAAAATGTTTAGAAAGAATGCTAGACTGATCCCTACAACTGAAAAAGGCGGTCTCGCGACTCCTTTGTGGTCAGATAGCGAATTCAAATCACAGTTAGGAGTGCAAATGAACCTAATAGTCACTGAGAAGGTTAGACAAGAACTCACTCAGAAATATGAGATCCATCCAGACAAGACTTGGTCTGTAGATGAGTGTAAAAAGGTACTAGGAGCATGTATTCGCAAGAACAATGTGAAAGGCATTATCTGCTGCCACAGAGAATTTGGTTTAGCGCTAGCTACACAACAGTCTCAGCGTAACTCAGAGCTAGATGAACAGAACAAAGAGCTCCGTGCTAGAGTATCTTCTTTGACTAAGAAATTGAACCGCTACAAAGCTGCAGCAAAAAATGATGTGGATGAAGTTAGTCAGTCTGATAACAATTATCCCGACTTACAAGCTTTCTTTGAAAAAGATGTAGCTGTCCAATCAGTAACTGATGTGCCCATAGATTCAGTGAAGGTATGTGGTGCTAGGAGAAGATCTCAGGGAATTGAGGAAATTTAAAGTGTTCCTCCAAACTCTTCTGTTGTCCAAGTACAAACTGTTGCCAAGGCGCTAAGACCTAAAGATATAGAGAGACTATCCCAGAGCTTACCCTCAGCACGCACAAATTTTTCTGAATTTAGAAGTGCATTGATAAGCAAAATGCGTCTCTATGACATGTCGTTAACAGAAGTCACACAGCTGATGTCACAAATTCTAACTGAAACTGAATTCAACAGTTTTGAGTCTGCTGTTACTTCTGAACTACAACATGTCAGTAAAGGCGATTTGAGAGAAGGTGTTTTGAAAATTATAAAGAATATCATGGGACCCAAAATAGACTGGTCCAGAATCACTAACTGTATGCAAAGGAAAGAAGAAACTGTGAGTGAATACACTGAAAGGTTTTGTCAGTCAGCTGTGACTTACAGTGGAATAGTTGATGATTCTGAAAGTGTGCTAGAAGACAAGGGACCCTTAGTCCGCATCTGGTCAGATGGCCTTTTAGTCGAGTACAGAAAAGCCTTGCCATTCCTAGATCTAACTTGGTCAAACAAAACCATCAGAAGTAACCTAGACAGCTTAGCTACATGGGAAAGAGATGCTGATGTTAAGGCAAAAGTGAGAGTAGTAGCAGCTACGTTTAGCACAACGAATCAAGACAATAGATGGCCTAAAAAAGAAGGCAAATGCTACTACTGTGAAAAATCAGGTCACTGGGAGAAAGAGTGTAGGAAGAAGTTGCAAGATAGTAAAAGAAATACTAGGCATAACTCTGCTCCTTCTCAGCCCGCCTACAACCCTGAAGTAGTTCCGCCAAGGTACACTGAAACTTTAGGACAGCTTGCTCAGGCTCTTCTAAAAGCACAACAAGAACAGGAAAAAAACTAATTGTTGGGGCTGTGAGTAGCTACCTTTCCCCTGTAATCCATCACAATGACAAAATAATTTTTGTGAAAGGTAGCATACAAGAGAAAGAGATTGACTTTTTGCTTGATACAGGTGCAGAAATTACAGTAATTCCTACAAAATTGGCTGAAGGTTTAAACATCCCATACAAGAAAACTAAACTTTGTTTAACTGGTGTAATAGGTGAAGATTCTGTTTTGTATGAAACTCCGTCCATAGAGGTACAGTTAGGCCCAAAGACTCTGACTACAAAATTGCTATGTGCTCCATTAAATACAGGTGCAATTCTAGGCATGGATCTACTGAGACAAGTACATCTAACTTTAGACCTGTCCTCAGAATCTGCTAGCATAAAAATTTCCTCAGCACAAATTTCTACTAATAATGCAACCACTCCTGAGTATGCTTTCTTACAGAATCATCCAATTTGGGCTAAAGACAAGGATGATTGTGGGTTTTTGACAGGTGTAGAACCAGTCAAATTGACAGGAACTCCACCTCCTGTTACCAAACAATATCCAATCAATAAGGAAGCTATACAGGGAATCAAACCTATTGTAGAAAAATTGCTAAAGCAAGGAGTGCTAGTTAAGACTAACAGTCCCTGTAACTCACCCATATGGCCCATCAAGAAATCCAATGGGACATGGAGACTCACCATAGACTACAGAATAGCCAATAAACATATTGATAAAATCACCCCTCTAGTAGCAGATCCATCTACAATTTGTAATGGTTTACCATTAGATTGTAAGGTTTTTTCAGTAATTGATATGTCTAATGGATTCTTTTCTGTACCATTGCACTCTGACAGCCAGACATGGTTGGCTTTCACAGTTGACTATGAGCAATACCAGTGGACACGGTTACCACAGGGATTTCAGAATTCCCCAACTATATACCATCAGGCTGTCAGACGTGATTTGTGTGACCCAGAATGTCCAGTCAAACAGTCCACTATGATTCAATATGTCGATGATATTTTGATTGCTTCTACAGATCACGAGGTACATCAAACTGAATTGGCAGCATTGTTGGACTATTTACAGAAAAGAGGACACAAATGCAGCTTTCATAAAGCTCAAATTGCTAAAAACCAAGTCACATTTCTGGGTCAAACAATTGGTGCAGGAAATAGATCCATTACACAGGATCGAGCTGCTTCAGTCAAAGCCATACCGCCGCCTACTAACATTAAAACACTCCGATCATTTTTAGGAACAGCAGGTTACTGTAGACCTTGGATTGAAGACTATGCCTCGATTGCTCAGCCTCTCTATGACTTGTTGAAAGGCCAGGTTAAAGATTCCGATACTGTTTGTATGGAAGAAATTCATCTCAAAGCTTTCAATGATTTGAAGAGAGCACTATGTCAAGCACCAGCATTAGGAATTGCACAATCTGATAGGCCCTTTGTGCTTTATGTCCATGAACACTTAGGCTTTATGACTGCATGTCTAATGCAAGATCATGGGGGCAGTTTACGCCCCATTCATTACTATTCTGGTAAACTTGACATAGTCGCTCAAGGGATGGGCCCATGTCTTAGAGCAGTGCAGGCAGTTCATCTAGCTCTTCAGGCTTCATCAGGAATGGTGTTAGGACAGACGGTAAATGTAAGATGCCCTCATGCAGTGTCCGCACTAATGAATCAAGCAAAAGTCACTTCTGTCACCTCCTCTCGTTGGGGAAACTGGTTAACAACTCTCACAGCCCCGAACATTGTTTTACAGCGTGCGCCAGTCACGAACCCATCCTCATGTATGATGTCTGCAATGACTGAAGTTGTGTTAGAGGATGAAGGAGAAATGACTCACGATTGTGTTACACTCACGTATAGAGCTACGAGTGAAATAAAAGAAACTCCTATAGAGAATGCAGAATTGGAGTTGTTTGTTGATGGTTCAGCTCAAGTCATTAATGGTAACAGACGAGCAGGCTATGCAGTTACTTCCATCACTGAAGTGGTAGCTTCAGGTCGGCTTCCAGATCATTTTTCAGCTCAAGCTGCAGAACTAGTAGCCTTAACTAGAGCATGCACGCTAGCTTCAGGATCGGTTGCAAATATCTACACTGATTCCAGGTATTCTTTTGGGATAGCTCATGATTTCGGTGTCATTTGGCAAAGTAGACAGTTCCTAACTTCTGCTGGATCCCCCATTAAGCATGCTGGATTAGTGAAAGATCTAATGTTTGCCATGAAACTTCCAAAAAAATTAGCGGTGATCAAAGTGAAAGCACATCTCACAACTAATACTATGGAAGCTAAAGGTAATGCTCTTGCTGATGTAGCTGCTAAACAGGCTTGTTCCTATACAACTGTACAAGTGTGTTCAGGTAGTATAGCACAGAAGACAATTCTGCCTCCTGACTCAATAATTGATCTGTACAAAGACGTTCCTCTATATGAAGCATGGATATGGTTAGACAAAGGAGCCACAGTGGATTCATCTGGCTGCTGGACCAAAGAGGGGAAGTATGTCGCTCCCGAATCACTACTGCCATATTTGGCTCAACAAATACACAATTTGGGTCACAGTGGTCCAGCAACGATGAATCACAGGTTCTCAAATCAATGGTGGAATCCAAAATTCAGAAATGTAGCCACCGAAACAGTCAAAAGATGTGTTACATGTCAGAAAAATAATGATGTTCCAGCAACAGCTACAGCAGCAGCACATACCCCAGCTCCACCAGGACCATTTCGTCACCTGCAAGTTGATTATATATCATTGCCTCCTTGTAAGGGAAAAACTGATGTTTTGGTAGTATTAGACAAGTTCTCAAGATGGATAGAAGCTTATCCAACAGGGCGTGCTACAGCTGCACATACTGCTAAATGTCTTGTCACTGATTTCATTCCCAGATGGGGATTACCAGATTACATTGACTCAGATCAAGGTACACACTTCACAGGACAGGTAGTCAAGGAAGTGTCTAAAATGTTGAAAATTAAGTGGAATCTTCACTGCCCCTACAGGCCACAAGCATCAGGACAGGTTGAGAGAGCGAACAAAACAATCAAAACCAGGCTAAGCAAAATGCATCAGGAAGGAGTACCATGGGTCGAGGCACTGCCAGCGGTACTGTGTAGTATGAGAGCGTCACCTAACAGATCAGTAGGACTGAGCCCTCATGAGATTATTACAGGACGCCCAATGCAGATGCCAGGTGTGATTGATCTTAGAAATGCTGATGTACACATTGCCTCAGATGCTCTGATCACTTACTGTGAAAACCTCACAAAGGCAGTACAGAGTGCCAGAGAAAGAGTTGAGTCATGTTGGCAGACTCCACTAGAAGGTGGACACACGATCATCCCAGGTCAGTGGGTCATGATAAAGTCATTCAGAAACAAGCCATTAGAGCCTAAGTGGCATGGACCACATCAAGTGATGTTGATTACAGCAGCTGCAGTGTTGTGTCAGGGAAGGAAAACCTGGACTCATGTGTCACATTGTAAAGTTGTTCCCCCACCTACAGGGATAGGATAGGACACACGGACCAGTGAGGAGCCCGGGAAAGAACCGAATGCAACAGGCTTCGGGGGCCAATCCTGCGGTGAAGATTACCTCATAGGCCTTCCCCCACCCACTAGTCCATCCTTACCTCACTGTTCTTTAGGTGTCGCAGGAATTAAGAAATAGGGAAAGAAGGAACAACAATAGCAGACTCAGATTGAACAGAGGATACAACCCTAGCGTTTGCAGTCTTTTACAACAAATACTGCTCTGTTGTCTTTTGTTTTCTTTCTTACTCTGTGCAGATACCACTTGATGGCTGTCCCAAGACCCATACGCACCGACCTCCTCACCTACGTATGAAGCCACAACCTCTAAAAGAAAACTAGACTCACTACCGAGCCAACGGAAGAAAAAATTAAATACACAACGCAGAGAATCACATACGGGAACTTCAGTCATCCATCGACATGATCAAGATTGCCGTACTAGTCATCATCATGGACGTCGCACAAAGTGTAGACTCCAGAAACAACATATTCTTAGAGCTGATGAATATGTCAAGAAACGCCTTGTTTGCTGGAAAGAACGTTTGCATGCCACATCCACCTTCAGTAGGAGCAGGAATTCCATGGGTAGCACACCCTATTTCTGACTGTGATACCTGCACTCTATTGGGTGTTCTCACTAATGGAATTTTTAACAAAAGCACATGTCATGATGTGACTACTCCTCCAGCCTCGCCATGTTGCATTCCAGGTTCAAGGTCCTGCAATTTGACGTCAACCACACCTGTTATGACAGACTTACTCTTACCAATGACATTTAGTTGGTGTGTTGAATATCTATCCTCAGATTCTAAAGACTTGGGAAAAATTCCCAGTGCTGCATGCAGTTTCATAATTAAAATGGGAATGTCACTGAAGACAGAAATTTCATCATCCACACGACAAAAGAATGAGGATGTGGAAGTATGTATTAGGCAGACTCGCTCATTATCTAAGCTATTTAATGTGAACCAATGGTGCAGGATCCCCCCCCCAACCGGCATGTTTTGGCTATGTGGAACCTCAATATATAGTGTACTTCCGGTCAAGTTTAATGGCAGGTGCACCTTAGTCTATGCCCTACCTGCAGTCAGAGAAAACTTGAAATCCACTCCAGTCCTAATAACAGAAGATACCACCTTTAAAAATTCCCCACATCTACATAATTCAGCTCCTACCACAAACAACGAAGATGGCTGCATTCCAGGACTCACTTGTGCACAAACATGGTGGTCAAGAACTCTTGGAGCATTAATCCCGTCTTATGGTGTCATGCAGGCCCTTGATCAAGTCAGAAGCTTATCGAATTCTGTACAGAAACTGGCCAATGATACGGCTTTGGCCCTGGGTAACATCACGGACACTCTCGCTTCACACAAGATAATGATCTTACAGAACAGAGTGGCCTTGGATTACATTCTTGCAACGCAAGGGGGAGCATGCACCATTATCGGACCTGAGTGCTGTACCGGGTTAATGGATCCAACAGAGAACTTGAACAAAATCCAACAAGACATTCTTGATCTTTCAGCAAAATTACACCAGATGACTGAAGACAACTCTTCATGGTTTGGAAACCTGTTAGGTAAACCCTGGCTGTGGATCAAGGAAATAGCAATTCTGCTATTGTTTTTCCTACTAGTGTACTATCTGTGCGTCCACAGTATCAAGTGTTTCATCCAACAAATGACCCACGTCCATAACAAGGAAATGACTGTTCCAATCAGAAAAGACTATTACCCGTAATAACGACAAGGGCCCTAGCTGCATGTTTGTTTCTGTGACAACATGCCATTCGTCACTAAAGACAATCAACACAGAGCAAGTGTTATGTGCCTGTAACGATCATAGGTTACAAGAATGAAACTTTTAAGTGTCTAAATTTGTATTTTGTGAGAGTTATTAGAACTCTCAAAGGGGGAACTGTGGGATTACAAATTTGTACTATGTTATATCTAGGTTCCAATGTAATAGTATATGAACTGAAAACTTTCTATACATTGTGTTTTACATTCTGAGGTAAAGATAATGACATTCTAAGGAGATCAAGGCAGGCAGCCCAGGTGTCTGTGAAATTCACACACTTCCTAACCATTTGGCAGAACAAGCTCAAAGCACAGCTGTGCCTTTGTCTCTATGATAATGTAAAGGTTTGGGCAGTACTGCCAGACTGATTGGATTAGCACCTATGCATTTGAATGACACCGTTATGTTGATTAGATCATGGCTGGGAAATGTAGGGAATGGGCTGATTCCTGCACTGCATTTGCATGCTTTGTTTAGATTGTCTCCACCTCTACTCTATGTATCCCTCCCCCTTGAATGTATATGAACTACCAAGTACACTGCCTTAGTTAGACTTGGATGACTACAGCGACCCACAGCACGTTTCTCAATAAAGAGTAACTTCTGCTTGAAAGATATCCCAACGTCTCCTGGTCTCTGCTTCGACGAGGAAAAAGTTTCCTACACTTCGGACAAAGTCCAGTCTTTGCTTTGGTGGAAATGTAAATAATGGCGTCAACATTGCCATATCAGTTTGAGCCCAGATAGCAGTAATAATGAAGAGGGTCAAGCAAAACTTCTGTAAGCACGGCTTTTAATGGACGTTTATGAATGTTATGTATTTTTGTTTGTATTTGTGTCAAAGTGTTTAGATATGCTGTCACTTGTAAATGTTACTGCTGCCCCATAATTTTCTGATTAAAGCTTTACTGTAGCTGAATACATGACTGAGTAGTAGCATTTTTGTAAAGGTATTGTTTAATTTATAGCATGAACGAGCGTGTGGGAAAACACAACATAAAAGCCATAATGAAACAATGCTGTACACTGATAACAGAAACGCCAACAAACACCAACAGAAGTTTGCTGGTGTGATTACATAGAAGTTTGTTGATGATTGTAAGCGTTTGTTGGAGAAGTATGAAATAGAATTTAGCTAACGGTTGAAACTGTAATTTTGACCTTCAACCGTTTGGAGAGACCATTGAAGTCCACTATAAGAAGAATAATCCTGGAATGTTTTCATCAAAAACCTTAATTTCTTTTCGACCGAAGAAAGAAAGACATGAACATCTTGGATGACATGGGGGTGAGTAAATTATCCACCGCCTGCGGCCTCCACCAGTCAGGCCTTCACTGCCGCTCCCGCCGTAAATCCACGCCTCGCACTCCCGGAGAAGTTTGACGATAACCCCGCAAAATGTAAGGGATTTCTTCTCCAATGTTCTCTCTTCGTCAACCAGCAGCCATCTCTCTATTCCACCGAGTCCAGTCGGATCTCCTTCGAATGCTCCCTGTTGACTGGTCGAGCGCTAGATTGGGCCACGGCGGTATGGCGAGAGGATAGTTCCGTGTTTCCCACCTTCTCTGCCTTCCTGCGAAGCTTCAAAGAGGTCTTCGAACATCCAGAGGGAGGCAAAAACGCAGGGGATCAGTTGCTGTCGTTGTGTCAAGGTAAAACCACAGCTGCTGAATACGCACTAAACTTTCGAACCCTCGCCGCTCAGACGAACTGGGTCGAGGACATGCTGAAACTGCTGTTTCGTAAGGGGCTGTCTCTGGAGCTGCAAGCCGAGCTCGCATGCCGCGACGAGGGAAGATCGCTTAATGAATTCATTGAACTAGCCATTCACATTGACAATCTCCTCCGATCACAACGCCCTGTCCGTCTATCCACTCTGACCAATCCCTCATCAGAACCCATGCAGCTCGGGTACACCCCGCTTCATCCAGAGGAAAGAGAGAGGAGACGACAACTTCATTTGTGCTTGTACTGCGGTCAAGCCGGCCACATCAAGATCAACTGCCCCATTCGACCCAATCCATCTAACCCGAAAGCGGTGAGTGCTCCACTTTCCACCGATTATTCCTCTAACTGCCTCAGAATTCCCATTCAAGTAACTGTCAATGATCGATGCATAACCACCATGAATGTATCTGACATGAAGTTACCTGCTGCCCCAGAGTCCAAAAGTGCGTACTTTTGGACTCTGGGGCAGCGGGTAACTTCATGTCAGATACATTCATCAGTGAACACAATATTACACTAACGGACTGTAACTCTCCATTGACAGTGGAGGCGCTAGATGGGAGACCCATCGGAAGAGGAAGAGTGGTGCACATCACCGCTGAACTCGCTCTGCAAGTGGGAGCCCTTCATCACAAGCACATTCGATTCTATGTTATCCACTCACCCAGCAATCCAGTGGTCTCCCGTGGCTCAGAACTCACAACCCACTTATTTCCTGGAAGGAGGGCCAAATCGTTCAGTGGGATGCCACCTGTCACGAACACTGTCTGAAACAGATCACTCCCATACCAGTGCAGACCGTCACAGTCCACGAGTCCAACATTGACGAGCCCGACATACCTGCTGAGTATGCTGATCTGGCAATCGCTTTTAGCAAAAGTAAGTCAACTGAATTACCTCCTCACCGTTCCAGTGACTGTGCTATAGATCTTCTACCTGGTACCACGCCCCCCAAGGGCAGAATATTTCCCCTGTCACAGCCTGAGTCAGCAGCTATGAAAGCATTCATCGAGGAAGAGCTGGCCAAAGGATTTATCCGACCTTCTACATCCCCGGCGGCATCAGGTTTCTTCTTCATCAAAAAGAAGGACGGTGGTCTTCGGCCCTGCATAGACTATCGTGGTCTGAACGACATTACAGTTAAATTCCGCTACCCTCTGCCATTGGTCCCCGCAGCCCTAGAGCAGCTAAGGCAAGCCAAGTACTTTACCAAGCTGGATCTCCGGTGTGCATACAATTTGATTCGTATCAGAGAGGGGGATGAATGGAAGACGGCCTTTTCCACCGCTACCGGCCACTATGAGACCCTTGTTATGCCGTTCGGGCTATCCAACAGTCCCTCCATCTTTCAATCATTCATCAACGACGTCTTTCGGGACATGCTCAATCGCTGGGTCATAGTCTACATTGACGACATCCTCATCTACTCCAAAACCTTTGAGGAACACGTCCAACATGTCCGGTCCGTATTGCAACGACTCATTCAACACAAACTGTATGCTAAAGCTGAGAAATGTGAGTTCCATCGCACTTCTACGTCATTCCTGGGCTACGTCATCAGTCAGGAGGGCGTGGCGATGGACGACAGTAAAGTAAGGGTGGTGCTTGAGTGGCCTCAACCACGCACGCTGAAAGAACTACAACGATTTCTGGGGTTCGCCAACTTCTACAGGCGGTTCATACGAAATTTCAGTGGCATTGCAGCCCCGTTAACTTCCATGACTAAGCTACAATCCTTTCAAGAACTGAAGGAACGATTCACCACAGCACCCATTCTCCGCACCCAGACCCAGAACTCCCTTTCATAGTCAAGGTCGACACCTCCAGCACAGGCATCGGGGCCATACTCTCACAGCGCCAAGGTAATCCAGCAAAGACGTTCCCTTGTGCATTCTACTCCAGAAAGTTGTTGGCGGCAGAGCGCAACTACGATGTAGGCAATCGGGAGCTCCTGGCAATGAAGGCGGCGGTGGAGGAGTGGCACCATTGGCTGGAGGGAGCACAACACCCGTTCACCATACTCACAGATCACAAGAACCTGGAATACCTCTGGTCTGCTAAACATCTTAATCCCCGGCAAGCTAGGTGGGCCATGTTCTTCACCTGTTTCCAGTTCACGGTAACCTACAGACCCGGTTCAAAAAATGTCAAGGCAGATGCACTATCTCGTCAGACAGAGGATGTGGAACGGACGGAGAATGAAGAAAACATTATTCCAGTCAAACTGCTGCTCGCTCCGGTTCAGTGGGACGTCATGACCGAAATCACTCAAGCAAACGAACAAACAGCACCACCACCAGACTGCCCACCAAACCGCACCATTGTACCTGTACACCTCCGGTCACGAAACAGAGCCACAGCTCTGTCACGAATGTGGCTCCCGCGCATCCTCCTCCACACCACCGGAGGGAGCCGTCACCTGAATATTGACTGGTTTCCATTCGGACTACGTTTCCCATAGGCCCTCATTCCTGGGACTGATTATGCACACAACTGCACCTCATCACTCTCACACTATTTAAGTCACACACACACACTCTCATTGCGAAGTCTTGATTTGCCCCGGTGATCATTACTGAACGTTTTCTTGTGGATTGTTTCTCTGTTGCCATTGGACTGTTTATTCCCTGTGATTCTCTGCCGCCTGCCCTGATCTGTGATTGTGTACTAGACTGTGTTTGCTTGCCACCTGCCCTGATCTCTGCCTGTGACCTGACTCTGTTTGTCTGCCTCCTGCCTCGACCATTGCCTGTCCCAGTTTATGTCTTTGCTCTTGCCCCTGTCTGCATTGGTAATTATCTTAACAAAAGCTGCAAATGGATCCCCACTCTGTCGACCCTTCATTACAGTAAGTAAATGATTAATAAACAATTTAAATGTACATTTATGCATCTTATTATTTAGACATATAGTAATAGTTACTCAGTGTGTGAATAAATGCTTTATTAATACATATTCCTACTCTAATTCATGATTAATTCGGATAGTTATAAAACATTTAGTAGTTGCCAGTTAACTATTTTTGTGAGCTCATCTAAAGTGAGGACTATTCATGCCTTGTAAAGCTTTTATAAAGGAGATTTAAAGGATACAGAACATAGAAATATTTATTTCAAGGAAAAAAATGAAACTTTACGATGAGTAACTTGATATAAAATTAAAAGTAAACCTCTGCAATTTCACAGAAAGTAAAAATCCCTGTACTCCTCGAGAAAACATAACTGTGCAGTAAAATGAAACTAAGCTTTTGCAATCTGATATAAAAATACATTTCTGTAAAGTGTAAACATTGCTGAATAAAATTTTACCAGTGCCAACACTGGGTTACAGGAGTGCCAAAATACAACAAATACTGTTTTTATAAAACATTAATAATGTAATAAAATATTTTACAGTGTTAAAACTACCTCAGTACTAACTTTAAGACATTAGAGAACAGCAGTGCAGAAGATCACTGAGCCTTTAAATCTTCTTTGTAAAGCTTTACAAGGCATGCGTAATGCTCACTATAGATGAGCTCACAACAATAGTTAACTGACACTACTAAATGTTTTATAACTACCTGAATTAATCATGAATTACAGTAGGAATATGTATTAATAAAGCATTTATTAACACACTGAGTAACTATTACTCTATATTTCTAAATAATAAGATGTATAAATGTATGTTTAAATAGTTTATTAATCATTTACTTACACTTTCTAAATGATCTTATGAACCACTGACAACTCCTAAATAACTGGTTTGTAAATAATGTAATACTAAATTTAGAAATGATAAATTGATCATTAATAAAGTATGAAAATACAATTATTAAACACATTATAGATATGCTTATAAATCATGAACAAAGCATTTGTAGGTGTATTTATAAACTGCTTATTAATGTCTATTAATGCTTTATAAATGATGAATTGACTGTTTACTAATGCTCAACTAATGCTTCATAGTGTGCAGTTATTATAAAGTGTTACTCACTAGTAATGTTTATTTTCTAAGACATGTTAAAAAAAGCAACTTAAATGTCCTAATTTAACTAAAGCCTAATCCTGGCTTAATCTAAGCCCTGTTTATGAAACCGGGCCTAAGAAGTACCATGCCACAGAAAAAGTGTTCAAAAGCAGCGCATTTACTACAAATATTTCTATCTAAATTCCTATGATTTATGTTTAACTTCTGGATAATGTCTTTATGTAATTTGAGTGCATAACTCCATTAATGAAAATGGAATATTTAATCTAAATATGTATATCAAAATGAAAACTGATTTTTAAAATCATTCTGTTTACTTCATTACTTAGCTTATTCCAGAAAAAGAGTGTGTACGCACAGTCTAGAGTGTGCGGATGGTGCACACATATTTACGCATATTTACACATATTTAAGTTTATTTTTTTATATATGTGCATGGAAAATAGCGTACACAAATTTCATTGCCTTTTTTGTGCATACGCAACATTTATATATCAGGCCCAGATATCAGAAGTGCCCGATTCTGTAGTTAATTCAATATGTTGTGTGTATGTGTGAGAGAGAGAGAGAGAGAGAGAGAGAGAGAGAGAGAGAGAGAGAGTGAGTGTGTGTGTGTATCTATGTATAGGTACCTGTGAGTCTTGTGAACACACTGATGTGGAAACCTACACGTGTTAGTGAGTGATCGCTTTTCTGCTCACCGACATTAAATATTCACACAGCTTTTTGTTCAACACATTATCTGTTCCGCTCAGATAGACCTCAGTGCCATTACAATCCATTTGAATTTAAAACAACTTTCACTATCTGTGTATGTGCGTGAGTGCATTTAATCTAACTGTTCTTTGGGGACAAAACTTCATGAAAATTGTCATCAGATGTTGACAAAATTCAACGAATAATATTGGGTATTGACCGCATATAAAACAAAACAAATTTTAGATACTGTCAATATGTCCATATTGTATGTTTCAATGTTTACGTAAACATGAAAATGTCCATGTGCTAGAAGCAATTTTACTTACAAATAGTCTTTTACTTATGAGATCACAGCAGAAGATTGCTGTGGAGAAACAACATCCTCATTTCTAGAACTGGACGTTACCTTACTAGATTGATCTTGAATCTTAGGAAACGTGCTGAATTATCAGAACACAGCAGAGAGACAATATCTGAATGTTAATGAGCTCTAACTGAGCTAGAACCTGAACATTTAGCATGACTTGTGTAAATTTTCATACATAGTAAATATATTATTTTTAGTGCATTTAAAGTAATGTGTGCTGAACTGTACGTAAAATCCGTACAGAATTTCCTACCGCCATTGAAATTCAAGCACGAGAATGAGGACCTATTCTTGTGCGTCCAACAAGCACATTTCTGCCATACCATATTTGATGAGATTTTTCATCGATGTTTATATGTGAATAAAAGCCTAAATTAAATCTGTTCGTCATGTAAAGCAATCATGTCTCTTCAAAAGATTCTGATTAAACCACTCAATTCATATAGATTTATTTTACAATGTCTTTATTAAGCCTCAAAGTTTAGGTGGAATTGACTTATAGTGGATGAACAGAAATCTCTGAGAGTTACATTCAAAATTTGTGTTTCAAAGATGAATAAAGTCTGGGTTTGTAATGGCATGAAGGTGAGTGAATTATGACAGAATGATCAATTTTGAGTGAACTAAACCTTTAATTACTAAACAACATCATTCCACTTGACTTGTTCAATCTCCACTTATTGTAAAAATTACTCTCAATGATGCCACAGGTTTTATTTATTCCAATGATTTTATTGTGGCTAGAGGGACTGTAAAGAAAATTATGCTCCATATTATTTTAAGAATTGGATCCAGATATTCTCACAGCAGAAACCACAGATGAAATGTCCAGGCAGTTTCCCTTCTGTTTAACGAGGTGATATTTTTGGCCTTTACAATCATATTAATTGTCTCATTGTTTGCAGGTCTGGGAGACTAATTAAACAGTGTTTTGCCAAAGCCGACCGACCAATGATTTATGCAGCATTCTCTTGGCAAATTAAACCAGGATCGGAGAAATTATTTTAGCATCCATAAACAGTACAATATATGTATATATTTTTTTAGCTGAACACTTTTCTCTAAAGTGGTTGCACTACAGAGAAAGGTTGTTCGGCCATTTATTGACTGAAACTGACACATTTGTGTGTTCAGTGTTTGTCATATTTGCATGTAAGATTTCAATGTTAATGTCCATATTTAAGTTCCCTTTCGAAAGGGAACTCGCACTGCGTCCTAGAATGCAACTGGGGAACGCCCTCACGTGGCCAGTGTCTGAAACAATCTGTCCAATCACGACAATCCTATTGGCCGGCGACAGCCTATGACGTAATTCAGGTGTAACCAGGAAGTATAAAAGGGGCACCTGGAGAACATGTCATCCTCTTTTTGTCTTCAGGGACTGTTTGTCTGTAGCGATCTGTTCAAGATAAGACAATTGTTTACTATGGCTGAGAAACGTTTCAAGCGCTGTGCTGATCCGTGTCCTAGATATTTGACACCGGAGGATACACACGACTTGTGCGTTCATTGTCTGGGCGAAGAGCATGCAAGCTCTGTTCTCAAGGGAGCAGTTTGCGTGCACTGCGAGCGTCTTCCTATGAGGACGCCGGTCTGAATCTATGCCCAGACAGCCAGGGGGACCTAGCCCGTCCTGGTCTGTGGACCATAGACAGGGCCAGAAATCTAGCGTCGCCACTCGGGCCCCTTCTCCTCAGAGGAGCAGGTCTCAGAGAAGGCGAGAAGCTAGGAAGAAGAAGCAGGATCTTAGGGAAGTTATACAGCGCAGGCGTTCTGAATGCCAGTAAGTGTTTTTTCCCTTTCTGAGGGTTTGCACACTCCACCCTCTCCTCTTCTTCTGTCCCTCTGTTCCCTTCGTCCCCACAGGTGCTTCTACATCAGTCCTGAGGCTGGGCTGATGATGAATATGTTCCCTGAGCTGGAACTTTTCTGATGGTCCGGTCCGGGTTCGAAGAGAGGCACAGCCTTTAGACTGCATGAGTATGGCAGGTCACTTTTACATTAATAAGTTGGCCCTTTTTTCTCTGTATGTCTCAGGTTGAGTTTTTTGTAGGTCGCTTCTATTTTATTAGAGCCGTTGCTTTTGCATTGACCTCAAAGCTCCCTGATTAAGGCTTTTTTGGGGGACTATATATATATATATATATATATATATATATTTTTTTTTTTTTTAGTGAGGTAATTATATTTTTAGGGGCTTTTTACTAGGGCCCTGGAGCTCCCCTTTAAGTGAAGGTTGGTCATGACACCTTTTATAATTCCTACTCTCTTATAATCTTGATTTGTAGGTTTTATTGGGGTTTTTTAGAATGAAAATTTTTGTGTGGCAAGCCATTTTTATGGTTAACACTTTTTCTGGAGTCACCTTCCTGGTTGAACTCCAGCAAAGTTCACGATTCAAGTAGCTGGCTGTTCTTAAAGAATTTTGGCCTCCTTGCTAACCTTCCCTTAGGTTGTAGTGAAGTGGTTTCCTCTCGTTTTGGGAGTCTAAGGTGATATGCTGAAACCTTCCGCTCCCCTGAGCTCCAGATTTACCATGACTTCAGGTATGGCCGTTCTTTTACATCACCCTGTGATGCGTGTTGGCTTTCTTTTGCCTCCGCCCTGTCTAGGGTTCGGTGTAGTGTGCAGGCATTTTTCTATTATCGCCGCCCTTTAGGCCACAGGTTTTTACCTGTTCGAACATACTTGCCTCCTCTTGCCATAAGAGTTGCTAGGTTGTGTTTTTTGTTCTTGTTACCTTTCGAAGTCATGCTAGGTGTGTCAGCCATACCATTGGGCCGCCCTTTCCGGCCTAGGTCCATTTAGGAATATAAATTTAGTCTGTCTGACAGAGGCAGGTTTTGCTGTTGCTTTCCGACTCCTGGCCTGCAGTGGCTAGAGTAGGCCTTTTTCCGCAAGAAAAGGCCTCTCCGGCCCTTATACTGCGGCTGGTGATCCTTGTATGCCTCCTCTATGTTAGAGTTGTCTCCAGCTGGGGCCCGCCCTCTGCATTGGGCAATAAATGCAAGTAGCAGGCCCTCCTAATTTCCCTTTTTCAAGGCAAGTTTGTGGCCTCCCTATTTCAGCCTAGGTGAAAGTTGTTCCTCTTAATATTAGAGTAGATGCTGAGCCTCAGTTCCCTTTTGGTGTGTGGCATGATTAGATACTTAGGTGGTTTAGGTTCTGCTCGAACCTCCCTCTGGATGTCTCAAGCATTGATGGCTTCCTCTCTTTCTTGCGAGTTGAATACGATATGTTGAAGCCTCCGCTCCTTAGAGCTAGTTGTAACCTTCCCTCCAGCTGTGTTTTAAGCTCCTTGATGTTTCAAGTCACTGGTCAGAATTGAAGGCCTCTATACTGTTATTTAGGCCTCTTTTTTCACCTGAGCTCTTTTAGACTCTTTCTCGTCTGTTTTCGGCTGGTTTTGTTCAGGTCTTGAGTCCTCCTTGGGTTTTTCGCTTACTCCTAGCTCTTTAGCCCCGATATGCCTCACACCTTTTTGGCTTAGGTTGAGCACATTTGGTACTCCCTTCCTTCATGTTGGTTGAGTATGCTCCCTTAGAGCCATTGCATTAGCCCTAGGCCTGCGGCCATGTCCTGCTAGGGTTGCAGGCTCTATCAGGCCTCCTCATTTAGCCCGTCTGCATGCTTTACTCCCCTTGCTTTAAGGGTTTAAAGCTATTTGCTGAGTATTTAGCCCATGTTGGCAATGCCAATGAGTATTCCAAGTCTTGGTATCCAATATCAGATCGCTAGGCTCCTCTTGAGCCTCCTTGATGTTGACCCCAGGTTTATATCTGCTACTTTGCGCCGGCTTTTCAGGCTGCCTCTGTGGTAGGTTCTGGTTGGTTCTTTGCCCCAGGGTGGAACCCCCTTTTTTTCTGTGTTGGGTCCTCATTCAGACTTCCCTTTGTGTTGTATGAGCCAGGCTCTTAGCTCTTATTCAAATGCGCCTCTCTCGGCAAACGCGCCTTCTCTCTTTATGTAATCCATATGAAACCAGCGAGAGGTACATTCTTTCCCGTCTGAACTAATTATTTTTTTAAGCCTAGTCCCAGACTAAAATGCATGTTCGAGCTGTTTTAACTGAAAGCAACTTGCACTGTACACTATATACACTATAGTGCCAAAAGTTTTGGGACGCCTGCCTTTACGTGCACATAAACTTTAATGACATCCCATTCTTAATCCGTAGGGTTTAATATGGAGTTGGCCCACCCTTTGCATCTATAACAGCCTCAACTCTTCTGGGAAGGCTTTCCACAAGGTTTAGGAGTTTAGGTTTTGGAATTTTTGGATTTTTTTTTCTTCTAGAAGTGCATTTGTGAGGTCAGGCAGTGATGTTGGCAAGAAGGCCTGGCTCGCAGTCTACGCTCTAATTCATCCCAAAGGTGTTCTATCGGGTTGAGGTCAGGACTTTGTCCAAAATGTCTTGGTATGCTGAAGCATTAAGAGTTCCTTTCACTGGAACTAAGGGGCAAAGCCCAACCCCCAAAAAACAACCCCACATCATAATCCCCCCTCCACCAAACTTTACACTTGGCACAATGCAGTCAGGCAAGTACCGTTTTCCTGGCATCCGCCAAACCCAGACTCGTCCATTGTATTGCCAGACAGAGACTCCAGAGAGCACGTCTCCACTGCTCTAGAGTCCAGTGACGCCGTGCTTTACAACACTGCATCCGATGCTTTGCATTGCACTTGGTGATGTATGGCTTGGATGCAGCTGCTCAGCCTTGGAAACCCATTCCATGAAGCTATCTACGCACTGTTCTTGAGCTAATCTGAAGGCCACACGAAGTTTGGAGGTCTATACCTATTGACTCTGCAGAAAGTTGGTGACTTCTGTGCACTGTGCTCCTCAGCATGCACTGACCCCGCTCTGTGATTTTACGTGGCCTACCACTTCGTGGCTGAGTTGCTGTTGTTCCCAATTGCTTCCACTTTGTTATGATACCACTAACAGTTGACCGTGGAATATTTATTAGTAAGGAAATTTCACGAATGGGCTTATTGCATAGGTGGCAACCTATCACGGCACCATGCTTGAATTCACTGAGCTCCTGAGAGCGACCCATTCTTTCACAAATGTTTGTAGAAGCAGTCTGCATGCCTAGGTGCTTGATTTTATACACCTGTGGCCATGGAAGTAATTGGAACACCTGCAATCAGTGATTTGGAGGGGTGTCCCAATACTTTTGGCAATATAGTGTATCTTAAACTATGTCAGTGCCATTGTTTTGTCTCAAGGTGCACACCAGTAATGTTTTTGTTTGTTTGTTTGTTTGTTTTTTCTAAGGCACATTTTTGTCACAAGTTACTTAAATGTCCTGATTGAACTAAGGCCTACTCCTAGCTTAATCTAAGCTTTGCCTGTGAAACCAGGCCTGTGGGTCATTATGACTTTTTATCTCAGAATTTTAACTTTTATATCATAATTAAGATTTTATGTCATAATTGTGACTTTTTTCCCCCATCATTTTTTACTTTTTGTCTTATAATTTTGACTTTATCTCACTTACGAGTTATGTGGTGGAAACAAGACTTCCATAGTTATGACATTTTAGGGTTTTTTTTTTTTCTTTCTTCTTTTTCAACCCTTAATCACCATACAACCCTTAATCACCATACACTTTTATAATAATTCTGCTGAACTATGTTTCATTGAATAAAAACAAATCATCCAGATTTTCTTTTTGTAGTGACCTATTAACCATTTGCACCAAATTCAAGATCGGATCAAAATGGTTGTGCATATTTTCGCACACAAGAATAAGGTTCCAATGGGCAGAAACAAATTAAACCACTCACACTTCCATCTATGTGAGTATTTCTTTCTCATATTTTTTTCCTCTCTTGTGCTTTTAAGTGAATTTCTGAGCCAGTATTTTCTCTTTGTTTCAGTATCTCACTAGAGGGTGCTGCTGAGAGACACTGAATTCAGTCAGATCCATTCAGTCAAATTCATCCAGGTCCACGAGTGGTCACTCCTCCAGTGCTCTTTTGATTTAGACTTTTTAAGTAAATGCTGAATAAAACATTATATATTATATTACATATACAAACATTATATATGCAAATATACCAGTTGTGTGCTGTGGTGTTCTGAAATGAGGAGGCAACGTCCTCAGTTTTTCTTTCTTTCTTTCTTTACATTTAATAAATCTAATGTAAAGTAATTCCCCAGTTACATTGTCACATTTTCCTGGTTAAATGAACATTATGTTACATTACACCAAAAAAAAAAAAAAAGAAAGAAAAAAAAAAGAAACCAAATACAATTCTATTTTGTATTTTTACATTAACAATGCAATTAATGTCCTATTTATTAAAACCAAGTCAATCTCATCAAATTAGTGTTTTAAGCAATTTTATTCCAAAATAATAACTAAAGGCAGTAACAATTTAAACAATTTATTTTATTTGTGTATTGATGTTTAGTTGTTCTTTTTAATAGTCAACTTGCTTTCGGTTCATCACTAAAACCCCCGCAGTCATCATGTGTTCAGGCCATTTCAAGTTTGATTTTTACTTGACATAAAGCGATGACATCTAAGTGGGTGAGCTGTTTACTTACATTTTAGTTAGTCTTCCCATTAGCCTTTTTCACATTTCTGTTTTTTTGGCTTCCAGAATGACCCACGCCGGGTAAAAGTTCTTCTGGTAACAGTGATAGATAGCTGAGCCTAAGAACCAGTTTGGGAATCAAAGTCTTTTTACGAATTAAATGTCATGAAAATGTTTGAACGTTCTTGGTGATTTATTGGTGAGACTACAGAGCTCTCATTAAGAGCTAAATTTATGAAATAATTCAAAGTGATGGCGGTTAAATTGGTTATATCCTCCATGTCAGTTTGGCCCGGCTGTGCATTATCGCACTCCATGTGCTGTAAAGACAGTGCCTGCGTCTCAGTGTGCATACTATAAATCCTAAATAGTAGGCTATGTGACATTGGTAATATTCAATACTATTTAGGGTGGATAGTATGCACTTTGGGATGCAGGGAGTGTTTTTCGTGGCGTGCTGGGGAAATGATGTTAAGCCCACGAGACCGTAGGGTGTCCCATTCATCCTTTTAGGTTTCAGAAGCGTGCTCGTGAGCGCCCCCTGTGCAGCCGCCCTCAATGCACATTTCAGCTGAGCCCGCAAGTCCGCAAGCTATGCAGATGACTTTACCCAGCAGTCAAAGCGGCGTTACGTCATGAAAGTGTGGACACGTAGGAAAACCGCGAGTGTTTAGGGTGCCATTTGGGACTCAGCCATAAACACTTCTGTCATCTCTCAATGATATTTTCCTGTTGTCATCATTTTAAAGTCTGTAATATGCACAGTATTACAAACCAATAGTAGTACTGTTGCTGTTGCAAAATTAATGCAAAGACTGATAGTTGTGTACAGTGTGGTCTTGGAAATTAATTATTTTTTTTAGTCTTATTAGTCTTATGCTGCATTCCAGGCAGGTTTTTGAGCCCGTAAGTCTCGACTTCAAACCACGACTCACGACTTTGTAGCGTTCCAGGCAAGTCACGCCAAACTTCCTGAGACCAAGGAACTGTGTAAACAAACCAGCATGGCGGACTGGACGGGGCTTATGCTCATTTACAATCATTTCTATCGCCAAAGGTGCTTACTCCTTGATTATTTGAGGGAAATGGAGGAGGAAAAATGACACATGAAGCAAGATAACCCTTTTATACCTTTTATTTTACGTTATTTGTCTATTTCTCAGGGTGTACCACTTGCATAAACACCGCATCCGTAGAGGCTGCCATTGTTGTTTCGCGGGCTATGTGACGTCAGAGCGCGGAACTGGGAGTGCATCGATCTAGTACGAGTTCACGGGTGGGAAGTCACGAGTTTGACTGCCGTTTCAGTACACTTTCATGGGTAGAAGGCTGGAAAAACACGGGTTAGGGTTGCCTGGAACGCGACACTAGTTTAATCATTTTAATCAGTCAGGATTAGTTATAACATATGCTTGAATGCGGGATGTAATGTCATGAGATTGATACATGCTATATATTTTTAAAACGTATTAAACTCACAACAATACTATGTATCTCTCACGACTTTATATCCCGCATTAAAGCATATATTGGGAGTTTAGTTTTTTTTTTTTTATGAATAAATTATAGAAATAATGTTTGTCTTATGTTGAAACCAGCAGGGGAATTGCTGAATGAGTAGCTGTGTAGCCTGTATGACAGCTTGTGAAATAACCGGCCGCCAGTAAATTCGAGCGACAGCCTGAGTGGCTGTGTAAACTACAAAAAAAGTGGAAAATTATTTCTTTGTCAGACAGACAAAACAGAAAAGGTAAGAAGCGATATTTGAGAAAAGTGTCAGGGTTATGGACTTATTTTGGCCACTAGAGGCCCCCATTGCGTCTCTTGTTGGTTTTCTAATTGAGGTGGTGATCCGCTTGGACAATAGACTTAGAGAGAGAGAATGGGCCCGTAAGTCTTCCATCCCCGTGCCTGTACACCTCACAACTCAAGCTTTCCAAGAAACCCCAGAGCCCATGCAGTTGGGAAGTACCAGGCTGTCCCCTGCTGAACGTGATCGGCGCAGGAAAGAGAGCCACTGCCTTTACTGTGGCCAGTCTGGACATTTCAGAGTCTCCTGTCCTGAGCTTTCAGGAAAAGCTTTGTCCTGTACAGACATTCTCTGCAGGCTTGGGTGGATTCCGGTGTGGCTGGAAGTTTTATGGACATTTCCTTAACCAAGAAGTTAAGCCTTCCCTCTAAGTCTGTTTTGTCACACCAGGTTGTTACTGCACTGGATGGGCCATGGAGAAATCATTCATCAAACACTCCCACTACGTCTTTCCATTCTTAAACATCAAGAGGAGATCTCTTTCCATCTCATCCAGTCTTCCGCATTCCCTTTAATCCTGGGCTACTCCTGGCTTCTTCGGCACAACCCCTGTATCAACTGGTTCACCAACACTGTCCTTGAGAGTGGACCCACCTTGCCACATGCATCTTCTTGAGCTCCCCAGATGCTTCTCCTCAGTCCCAAGAACCTCTTGACCTCTCTCGAGTGCCCCCCATGTATCAACCTTTCCAGAAGGTGTTTCAGCAAACGCAGGGCCACCACGTTACCCCCTCATTGGCCCTATGATTGTGCCATTGATCTGATTCCAGGCACTATTCCCCCTAGAGGCCATAATTTTTCATTATCCCCTCCAGAGCGAGCAGCTATGGATAGCTATATTAAGGAAGCCCTTGCTGCGGGGTTTATCAGGCCCTCTACCTCCCCTGCTGAGGTGAGGTTTTTCTTTGTGGGCGAAAAAGATGGTGGCCTTCGCCTGTGAATTGATTACAGAGGCCTCAACAAAATCACGGTCCGAAACTGCTACCCCCCTACCCCTCATATCCACTGCCTTTGAGTTGCTTCAAGGATCGTCAATTTTCACCAGACTTGACCTGCGCAACACCTACCATCTGGTGCACATAAGACAATGGGATGAGTGGAAAATGGCATTCAACACCCCTACAGGGCATTATGAGTATCAAGTTATGCCCTTTGCACTCACTAATGTTCCAGCTGTTTTCCAGGCCCTAATCAATGATGTTCTCCGGGACATGTTATATCAGTTTGTATTCGTCTATCTAGATGACATTCTGATTTTCTTGGGATCCTTGCAAGAACACACAAAGCAAGTTCAAAAAGTCTTCCGTCACCTCCTGGATAACCATTTGTACATTAAGCCAGAGAAATGTGTGTTCCATGTGTCTGAAGTGCAGTTTCTAGGATTCATTATTACCTCAAGTAATATCCAGATGGAACCTAGAAAAGTCCATGCTGTCACCAATTGGCCTACCCCCACTAATGTGAAGGAAGTTCAACGTTTTTGGGGGATTGCAAATTTCTATCGCAAGTTTGTGCAGAACTTTAGTGCAGTAGCAGCCCCCCTCTCAGCCCTCACCAAAGGCAAAAACCCTGAATTTCTGTGGAGCCCTGAGGCAGAGGAAGCATTTAAGGAACTGAAGCGCCGTTTCACCTCTGCTCCTGTTCTGACTCTCCCTGATGCTGAAAGACCATTTGTGGTGGAGGTGGATGCCTCAGATGTGGGAGTGGGAGCCATTCTCTCACAGCGAGGAGTGGAAAACAAGCTTCATCCTTGTGCCTCCTTGTCACACAGATTAACACCTGCTGAGAGAAATTATTATATGAGGGGATCGAGAACTGTTGGCGGTCAAGCTGGAGGGGGACCGGCTAATTGTCTATTTGTCCCGAGCACTGTCCGTTTCCAAGTTTTTCAGTGGGGTCACAGTTCTTACCTTACCTGCCATCCTGGTGCTGCTCGGACCCTTGATTTCCTTCTGAGAAAGTTTTGATGGTCTACCATTAAGGAAGACACTCGGGCATTTGTGGCTGCATGCCCGACTTGCAACCAAGGGAAGGTACCCCATCAAACTCCTCAAGGATTGCTGCACCCTCTCCCCATTCCCCAACAGCCCTGGTCTCACCTCTCGATGGTGAAGTCATCGGCAGGCCAATCATCGGCAAACAAGCTGCTCCTGCCTTACGTCCTGGCCAACGGGTGTGGCTATCTACTGGGAACCTGCCACTGCATATGGAGTCCCGCAAGCTGACTCAACGTTTCATCGGTCCTTTTCGCATTTTAAAGAAAGTAAATCTAGTTACCTACTGTTTATTCTTACCTAGATCACTAAAGATCAATCCCACCTTCCATGTGTCTTTACCCAATCCTGTTGTCTCTTCTCCTTTTACTCCCACAGTCAGACCACCCCCTCCTCCTCAGATCATTGGAGGCCAGCCTGCTTACATGGTCCATCAGATATTGGACTCTCGTCGAGTTCAGAGATCCCTTTAGTACCTGGTGGATTGGGAAGACTATGGTCCAGAGCAACGCTCCTGGGTCTGCTCCCCGGACATCCTTGACCTTGAATTGATCAGGGATTTTCACGCTCGTCAACCTGAGGCCCCCATTGCATCTCTTGTTGGTTTTCAGTCCCTGTCATTATGCCATATTGTTGTCACCTGTGCCTTGTTCCCTGTTTGTGTATTTAAGTCAGCCTTCTCCTGAGTACTTTGCTCAGTGTTTCCCGTGCCATGATCATATCTAGATCATTCTCATGCTGTGCCTTCTGGATTTATCTAAAACCTACTCGGTGTACCTGGTATGGTTCCTTTGTTTTGTTTTATTGACATTTGCTCTTTGAAAACTTTTGGAGTTACTCACAGATCTTCTTTGTGAACTTTTTTGAAAGCCTTATGGTTGAACTTTTTGGATTTACCTTTTGGAACTATTTCTCTTTCTTTCTTTCTTTCTTTCTTTATTTATTTATTTATTTATTTATTTATTTATTTTTTTTTTTTTTGACTTCTGAGAACATTTTTGTATTCTTTCTGGATTTACTTTGTGGACTTTTGTGATTTACCTTTTGGAACTGTTACCAAACTTTTTTTGGAATTTTTTGGAGTTGACTTGCCATTTTATCAAAATTAAAGATTTGAAAAAAAAAAAAAACATTTCCCCAGAACTGTCATCTGGTTTTCTGCATTTGGGTTCACCTTTTTGACTATTCAAGTCATACTAGTCCTATCCCTGTGTTGCTGACAAAAAGAGCATATAAATGTAGTAGCCGCAGACCCATAGCAGAACTAACTTTACCCCGCGTCATGTGATTTCCGATTCTTGTGAAAAAGGCTAATTGAAGCCATCATTTTGTTCATTCAGACTGACACGGCCGCGGAATGCACACGTAAACAAGAGGCGGGATTTATGACTTTCCCCCATTCATTCTCAATTACCCCCCCACTAAACTGACTGCACACTTTAGGGGCTCTGTTCATCCTCTATGGTGGGAGAGGAAGGACGAGAGATGTGGACTTCCGCTGTAACTTTACCTGCAGGTGTCTCTGTTGGAGAGTGTTCCTTTAGGAAAACGAGTGACTTATACACTTTTTAATGTTTTATTTTTGTAATATGGATTATTTTCTCATCCTATGTATGTGTATATATATATATATATATATATATATATATATATATATAGATTGTGAAGTGACTGCAGTTCATTGTTAGATTCATGATCAATATGAATTGTTTCAATTGTTCAATTTGTTTGTTCAATTATGTATTTGTCTGACAAAATATTGTCTCCTGAATTATCTTCAGTCGATGGGTTTTCTCTGCAAATATTCATAGATGTGCAGTGCTTAATAAATTGGTATCTTATGTAATGGATTCATTGATATCCCAGATCACAGATGCCAGGAGAGTAACAGACTCATGTGTCTCGGCTTCTCACACATCCCAGACGGACAGACACGCCCACCCTCACCACGGCAACCTGCACACTCTACCACGGCAACCAGCTTTGTCATCCAGTCCTTACAACCCCAACAGACCGACAGAGAGAGAAAGAGAGAGAGAGAGAGAGAGAGAGAGAGAGAGAGAGAGAGATCCAATAAAAAGTATTTAGGTCAGCCGTTTATCGAGAAGGAAAGCAGAGGAGATATTCAGGCATTTGTGTTTTAGAGGATATTACACCTGCGTTAAAGCACACAAGAGTAATGATGTCGTATGTCAATAGATATTATTATTAGAATATGATTAATTATACATACATTCTCTATCATTTAACATTGTACATACATTCTCTATCATTTAACCACACCATGTTCATTCGTTGGCCAGAGGACAAATGGCCCCCTGACTGAGCCTGATTTCTCCCAAGGTTTTTTTTTTTTTTTTTTTTTTTTCTCAATTTCTTTCACTGACGGAGTTTGGGTTCCTTGACACTGTTGTTTTATGGCTTGCTTAGTTGGGCACATTTAATATTATGCAATATCATTGACTTGAATACAGTGGCATTATTGATTGAGATCTGAACTGAGCTGGGTGATGACGTCATTGTTTTCAACAGAGCTGTTTTATAGATGAATTGAACTTATTTCATAACTGATGAACTTTACACAGTCATTGAACTGAAGTGAATCAACACTGAACTGACTTCAGCTGAACAATGACACTATTGTCTTATTTTTTAGAGCTGCTTTGCAGCTGAATTGAATTTTGTTGCATCATTGATCATTACTTTCCTGTTTATAACTGTAAAGCTTCTTTGAAACAATCTGAATTGTATAAAGCGCTATAGGGTCATTCTGTGTCAAATCAACTAGAGGTCCCCGGCTCAAA
This sequence comes from Ctenopharyngodon idella, assembly GCF_019924925.1. Lineage (NCBI taxonomy): Eukaryota > Metazoa > Chordata > Actinopteri > Cypriniformes > Xenocyprididae > Ctenopharyngodon > Ctenopharyngodon idella. The sequence continues at coordinate 37,037,470 of NC_067226.1, forward strand.
TTTTAGATTTTGTTTATATTTTTTTCTGTAGAAAAACAAACATAAATAGTGATGAAAGCCAAAATATGAACTTTTACAGATGTATATCAACTGAGTAATCCACTATTTTGTAGAGGGGGGTCAAAATTACAATTTTTATCTGAGATTTGGAGCCAATTTACAGGGGTGTAAAAATGACTTTAGAGATATGGCAGCATCATTATTTTATTTTTACACAAAGATTGGTAGGTCTATTAGTTAAATCTGTTGACTTTAGCAATCTTTGTTTCATTATATGCCTTTATATATATTTAATACTTCTTGAGTTAAGAAACTTGAGGCAAAAAACACAAGAAGTGCTTTTTGCCATTTTTGAACTGTCACCGTTGGAATATAATGTTACAAAAGAAAGTTACTGAAAGTTCAAAAGTAAACATTTTATTTGAAATAGAAACCTTTTGTAATATTATAAATGTCTTTACTGTCATTTTTGATCAATTTAATGCATCGTTGTTGAATAAATTCCTTTAAAAAAATATTTTAAATGGATGTGTGTGTGTGTGTGTGTGTGTGTGTGTGTGTGTGTGTGTTGGTTTGTGGGAGCAGGAACATCAAGACGAGACTATCAGAGCTGGATTATAATGATAGAGACAGACAGACAGACGTTGCACCTGCACTCACACTAATAGCAGCTGTATATGCTAATCCACATCTGACTCAGCAGTGTGAACACACACACAGAGCTGCTTGTTTTGGCAGTCCAATGGGAATGAAGGTGCCAAAAAAGCCACTGCAAATGTGAGTGAGTTTGAGTTGAGAAGAGACATGACATCAGATCATCAGCTGACACCTGTCTGACTGGAGAAAACCAAGAGACGTGACACACCTGTGCTAGTTTATCATTGTTTGGCTGAATGTACATTTCAGACAATTGAAGTTATACATTTTCAACTTTTAATAAATTAATTTTGAATTTGAATTGAAAGAATTTTGATGTAAACTTGGATGCCGACATGGTTGCTTCATCAAATCTGTTTTTATCTCACATTTGCTTTTGTTAACATTATCAGTTAGGTTTAGTGTAGGGTTTACTGTAGGTCCAACATTATTTTCAAACATGGTACAGCATTAACCCTTTAGCGTCACTTATTGGACATTTAGTTTTTGAACTGCTGTGATACATACAACAAGCAGGGGATGGGGATCAACACATTCACAAGGGGATTTTTACAAAAGTCCACTACATTGTATCAATCTGTCCATTCCTTGTAAAATCATCTCACCGCGACTTCACACTATCACTTAACATCGGTCCATCATCTGGATCGTCCCAGAGGAACATGCTGAACAAAAGTCTGCCCCGTTTCAGATAAGAATCGCATCTCTTCATCACAAATCAGGCCCTAACATTAGTCCATACTCTCTTGCTTAAGCCCCAACAAAAGCAAGATGTAAGCATTAAGCACGGTTCTCTTAGAGAAGCGAGCAGACATAAGCTGTGTCTGCTCTAATCTCCAAGCCCAAAAAGCTGGAGAGGGTGATAGAGCTGTCTGAAGCTCTATCTACCTCTTTAACTCATCCACAGGAAAACTCCCGCAGGTCCTTGAAGGCAGACACCATCCTCTGGCAGCACTGCTGAGCAGAGATTGGGCAGATTCCATGGTGTGCAGAGCCCCACTGGCCTGACTTGCCGCTGCACATGCCTTGCCATGAGCCACAAGGTGGTAAAGCAGAGGAGGCGGACCACTTGATGACATCAGCCTCAACTCTACCCATCTGCAATCCTGCGATCGAAGCTTCTGCCATGAGGTTCAAAAACTTGACTCATAACCCACAAGAAAAGAGTCAAGCGAGAGCGGAGCCCCTCAATGCGGCTCATCACAGTGAGTGCATTCAACTCCCTCAAGAGCTGAACATGCTCGTACTATTCCCATTGGCAAGACGTAAAATTTCAAAGAGGATGTAGCACAAATGAAGCAATAGCTCGCAAGCAACTCTTCAATTGGGCATCCTTGCATATTGCTGCTTACACAGCCCCTCCACACACGAATAGTTCAATTACATGGGAGACACTATAAGAGCTGAATGCAAATTTCTCCCTGAACTCAACACCCCAACAATGATCGATCCCACCCTGCCTCCTCGGCAGCCATGGGACCTGAACCGCGAGGTGAAGACGCTCGACTCTCATCCCTCAATGGAGAGAGTCAAACAAGGGTGGAGCTTCCCACAGTTAAAGCATCACAATGAATGCATCTCTTGAGAGCTGAACACTCTCTGTGCAAATGATTGATTCTCATCACTCTAAAGAGAATCAAGCAACAACAGAGCTTCCTACTGCAAGTACATCACCATGAGTGCCTCCAACTCCCACGAGAGCCAAATGCACTTTGTGCAAATGCTAGATTATATCCCTTAAGAGAAAACCATGCAAGAACACATCTTCTTACCACCAATGCATCGCAATGAGAGCATCCAGCCCCCTCGAGAGTCAAACGTGCTCCAAATGCCTCTTATCTTCACGTGCATACAAACAAAGCGGCTTCCTGAAGAAAAAAATGCTGATGACGTGTAATACAGGCAATCTTTTATACAGTATGCTCGGGTGCTCTGTGTTATGTCATTGGACTGCCGTCAGCCAATAAGCTGATTTCACACATGCTTCAGACACCAGGTTCCGTGGGATGCTTCCCCATAGCATCAGCAACTGGCGCAGCATTGAGTTCCCTCAGAAGTGAACAGGAGTTATATGAGTTATATGAGTTTGTGTATGTAATTTATTGCATATACGAATGCAGAAGTCTGGTATCAAAAAATGTAGAGTGTAACGTTCGGCCCAATTGGTCGATTTTACATAAATTAAAATGGGGTCACATTATACAGTGTGAGAGGTTATGAGTGTTTAAAAAGATGAGATGACAACAGAAATAAAGTGAATAAATAAAGCGTATTTACAACTTTCACACGGAACTTAAAACAACACAATAAAACTAGAAAACTTAGGCTCTTAAAAGCATGGAGCGGAGTCCTGCATGTGGCGGATACCCGATGGGTGACCCGCCAAATTTTATGTAACGGGTGGAATAATATTTACATGTCGGGTGCGGTGAGGGTGCGGGTGCGGGTCGGACACGCGGTAGGCACGGGTAGACTGCGGGTCCAATAGCCAAGACTATTCCAATTCGGTGCATCTGACAGCTGCTTTCAAATGGTCCTGTGCTTATTTGTGTTTACACTCTGTCTGTAGACCGTTAAAGGCTTCTAATTACAGCAGGATTTTCAGCGCTGAACATTGTAGCCAATCGCGCTGCATCTGATAGAAAGCTATAGTGATTATTAAAGGGAGCGCGCTTTGCTCGCTTTATGTATTTAATATAGGCTATTTACAATTTGAATAAAAGTTTTAGAATATTTTTCGCGTTGCTACAAAGAGGACCAGTGGCCAGGTAAACACTGCTTAGTTTCAGAAGAGACAACCGCATTTAAATGCAGAGTGAATCTGATAAAATATTTACTATAAGCTTACAGTTAAATAGCCCTACTAAAACATTCTTTGTTGTATTATTTTACTTGTGTTGTTTAATGCACTGTTTAATTAGATGCAGCGACATATAATTCCTAGTGTTGGTTTTATTGCTTGTGTTAGGCTACATGAGAAAAATATTTTTGTCTACCTGATGTAGGAGATTTAATGCGGGTGCGGGTCGGGTCGAGGTTTTTATGTCAAACGGGTCGGGTCGGGTCGGGTGCGGGCTAAAATTAGTGTTTCTGTCGGATATCGGGTCGGGTGTGCTGTTAATAACTGCGGGTGCGGGTTTATCAAACAGGACCCGTGCAGGTCTCTGGTGTGGAGTCCGTTTGCACCATACCAAAAAACAGTCCTTAAGAATCCTAGCATGTTGCCAGTCCCAAAGTGAATGTGAGAAGTGTCCACTGATATATATATATATATATATATATATATATATATATATATATATATACAAAAGTCCACGGTAGTGATAATCCAAAGTGCTGGAAAGGTAAGTCCACAAAATTAACTCCACTCTTCCAGTATGCTGGTGATCACCAAATGGTCCTAATGTGAGCAACGACCTTGATTGTTTTCCATGCTGCCTCCTTTATGCTGGCTATTTCAGTCACATGACAGGCAGACCCAAACTTGTTTAAAGACATACACACATTAAAATAGGTAAGAGGAATAAAATGGACTGCAATGACTAAGACAACATGTAAACCTATTAAAACTAGTATAATATATAAAAAAATATTCGGCGACACAGTCACTCCTTGTATTTGCTGGATGGCGAGCCAGTGGATAGCACAATATTATACATAAATCTCTAAAATCATTACACTATAATGACTGTGTGAAGTTAAGTCCTCTCTATAACTCTCTATGAATGAAATAAGTGCAAATCAAATAGCTGCATTGCCTTCTCCGTGCCTCTCTCTGAAAACAGAGCTTGTCAAAAGTAAATATCAACTAAAATAATACATCATACACATTTTCTACTATTTTATGTCTAATGTTTGCAAAATGATAAAATGGAAAATTCCCTTCATACTTTCATTAACATTCACATAACCAAGAAAAAAAAGTTGGTAACGCTTTCTATGAAGACCATGTTTATTATTATTAGTATTAATACTACTGCGATGAACACTCATAAACTAAAGCGCTTTGCTAGGTTAATTAACTCAATGGAACACATCCTATATAAGATAATTCAGATATTTATACAAAATAATCATAATATTACAACTTATATTTGCACAAAATCATGCACAGATGAACTTGACCTAAGTTACGTAGTCAGAATGTAGCTCCTGTTGTGGATGTGTTCTTCCTGTAACAACACACCGAAACACGGCAACTAAGCCCAAAGAATTCACAGCGTTTTATTACAATAGTGTATGCAATTATAATGTTATGTATATGACAGCCCCAACCATATTTATTAATGTTTTGCATTGCTGTTTGAGAGCTCACGCTGAAGCTTAAGATGATCAGTATAAGCACTGTGGGTTATTTACCTCAACGAAACGCATCCTATATGAGATTAATCAGATATTAAACAACATAAATGTAATATTACGACTTATATCTGCACAAAATGACATGAATGCATAAGTGAAGCTTGAACTAAGTTATGTGCTAATCAGAACTCCTATAGTAGACGCGCTCTTCCCACAACAAGCTGAAACAACAACTAAACACATTGAATTCACAACGTTTTATTACAATAGTGTTCTCATAATGTTATATAAATGACAGTCCCAGTAGTCATTAATGTTATGCATTGTTGTTTGGCTGCCAGTGGTCCCTTCTAATTGAAGCCAACCATTTATTCCGCCATTCTAACTCCTTTGGGATCAAATAAAATTGTAGTTTGGGGTTTCTCTGACGACTGTTGTTACAGCTAACAGCACAACATATCCCAGGCATATTGTAACCTTGTTGTGAACCTTCTGGGAGTGTTTTGTTGATCTTCCTCTGGTAGTTGTGGATGCTGTGACCATAGACTGAAACAGATTGCGCAGCTGTGACCGGACACAAAAATGGCGGCGATAAAGCACTATGGCGTCACATGGTCCTAATGAATAGACCTTATGCGGCAGAGAAAAGTTTACTGATTAATACTGATTATTAATCACTCAAACCCCTTTATCTTAACTGCTCTGCTCAACCGTCGGTCTTGCACATCCGTCATGTTTGCAGTTTTTTAACACTTTTTATTCGTGTATGTAGTTCTAATTAAATCCTCGTCCACAGCGCAATGGGTTGTGGGCAATATTAGTGTGATATAGAGTGTGCACAGATCTGCACTTCGGATTCTAACGGAAAAAAATAGACCATCCGGGTATCTTTGGAACATTCATTTTAACAAAATATGATTTGGGACACACTAATTCTGTTTTCGAAAACTATTTAGGATGGAGAGTATGCAAATTGGGACGCAGCATGTTTCTTTTACCATTGGAGAAAGCGTAACGGCTAACTTGGATCACGTGTGGCACTTTCAACCCATCGTGTAATGGCAGTGACGTCAGTGCCCGCCGCTCAAAGTTTTATGATAGTCAGTTACAATTTAGGTTAATCAGTTTCTTGTGGATTAGCACACTGGTCTTGTGAATAAATTTCTATATTTGGTGTTTATCAATAGTAAACATACAGTATAGGACTGCATTAATTGTAATTTAATACATATTTAATTCATTTATTATATGCATTGTTTTACAGCAGAGTCATAAATCATTACAACACACGACTAACCTGGCAGCGATAGAAAGAATACCTCATTTTTATTTTCATTAAACAACATACAATAACACAATAATTAAATTATTCATTTTCTCTTTATTCATTATTGCATAATATCATATGTCATGTGCATGCATGCAGTTATAATAGTCATTACTATTTAAGTCTTATCATAACTGGTAAAACCTGAAAGCCAAAGAAAGAAAACACTGGTATTTTCTATTTTCTTTAGACAATATACAATATCACTCAATGTATGAAATACTATGGTAATGCTGTAAATGAGTAAATGACATTCCCTACTCTGCCTTCTCTTATAAAATAACCTTTTTATCATAGTGAAATATACATATAATTCCCAACAAACATATTGTTTGCGTAAAACATGTTGAAGATTAGCAGACAGGCAATCGATTCATTAAATGATAGCCTAAGCTGTTTCCTCACAAAAGCGGTTTATTCAGTGTAGTGAAGCATCTTCTTTATTGACATCCATTCAAAAAACAGCCTCTGGTCTCCTTTCCTGCATACTAGCAGCCGCAGCGTTAGCATTAGCCATTACCCTTTTTTGGCTAATGGTTGCAGGCTTGTTATCTAGTGGCTTTGATTGAGCAGTAGCTTCGAAGTTATGCATCTTCGGAAGCGGAGCCTCTTTTTTCTCTTTCGGCGAAAAAAAAACAAAAAAAAACGAAAATGCCATTTTCGGCCGATAATTTTCGGCGGCCGAAATTTTGGTGCATCCCTAGTTTGTTCCCTTTCAAGGGAACTCAATGCTGCATCAGAATGTTGACGCTATGGGAACGCTTCTGCGTGATTGCAACCCAAACATCATTAACATTCTGACGTAGCGTTTTGTTCCCTTCTCAGGGAACTGGGGTTACAATCGTAACCAAGACGTTCGTAACTTTGAGAGAACATTGCCAGAACTTAAGCCAAAGTTCTGAGAACGTTCTCTTAAGTCATGTGATTTTTGTGTGAGAAACAGATCTAAATTTACCACATTACTTGATGATTACAATGATGATCTTCCCCTCCGCTGAAGCTGGTGTCTAAGTGTGTGAAACAGCTACGTGAACGGCCCGGGACTCTCTCTGTGTGTGTGTGTGTGTGTGTGTGTGTGTGTGTGTGTGTGTGTGTGTTATAGCTCTGCTCCAAAACAGGAGTGTGTGAGATGTTTTACATAAACGTCATCAGGCTGAGATTTAATGAGTAAAGCATAATTCATGGGCCGGCCCTAATTGAGCAGATTCTCTGGTGGACACTCAATCTTACGGCTCACTCTCAGGGCTGACATTTGGAGAGACACACTTATATTTTATTTGAAGATAAATGCGTGACTGTACGAGAGCGAGAGAGAAACCCGCAGCCCGTGTTTCTCACAGTGGTGGTGAGAGATGGAGTGCACAGTGTCATCTGGCAGCTGTAGTATTTGCAAGTCAAACTTATTAAGAACACTTGAGGATATTTGGAGACAGGCCGAGAGGAAGTGGCTGTATATCGAGGTAATGGGTGAGGAAACGCTGTCAAAAGAATCAGCAGAAACTTGCAGAAGAATGTCAGGCAGAAATCAGGCTTAATCGCCGCTGCGTTTTTACTCAAAACAAACGAGTGACAGATTTCATCATTCGTTCAAACCCGACACAACGTGTTTCCTTGACAACTACCGGCTGGATGGGCTCCGGACCTCGCAGAGAGATGCGTGCATCTGGTGTGTGTGTGTGTGGGTGATGTGTTAAAATTCATCTAAGCGTCCTGATGGCACATACAAACCTACACGCCAATCTCCGCTGATTCTCACAAATATCAGATCATCACTGTTCCTGCGCTGTGACAATGGGAGTGTGCTGTAAATGAGACATTTCTACCTGACTTGGCCCCTAAATATGACTTCTGCTGGTTTAACATGTTCTGTAATCAGACTGATTTACTCATATTACATAATATGCTTGACTCGATTTTATAGGTTACAATGACTCTAAACATCACCCCGGGTAACAGGGAAGGTTCTCAGGACTTTGGCTAACGTTCCGGCAAGGTTCTCTCAAAGTTATGAGCAAATTGTAACATTAATAGAACATTCGTTCAAAGTTACCTGGTCTTTAATAGTGTTTTTAAACCATTAGCACATTATTTACACATTATTGTTCATGGAACACTTTTATTTCTGAAATGTTTTAGATGTTCGTGTTAGACACTTTTGAATGTTACTACTTGTACATTCAAAAGTAATGTCCACATAATGTTTGTAATAAAATGTGATGTTCCCTTAACCAAGAAAACAAACATTTTAAAGGTGCAAAACAGTCATGTTCACCTTTGATCAGTTCTGAAAGCCACTAGCTCGATCAGTAAATTTGGTCCATGAAAACATTCACTTCTCCCTCTGATTTATGTTTTCATGTATCTGCATCTGGATTTCGTTGGCTGTGCTCATGTGAGATCAGAGATTTATTCTATGTTTTGGTAATGATTATGGCAGCAGGGTAATGTTTTAGTTATCGATTGTGTCCCATCTCAGTGTTAATTATTAACAGATGCTGCTCTGTAATCTGAACATACCGATTAATTCATTTTACCATCTTGACTGGCGTTTGGATGTGTAGGCCTCCCAAAGAAGAAGAAGAAAAAAAAAAAAAAAAAAAAAAAAAAACAGATTTAAATTCAGCAGCATTTGCATTTTAATTAGTTGGGTTTTGTTATGTTTTTTTTTTGTTTTTTTTGTCCTTTGGTTGTCGTACGAGGATGAAATGCATTATTTAGTTTGCAAGCGACACAACTAAATGTAAACAGATTAATATTTGAACATTAAAGGGAAAAGGATCTCAAAGGGAATCGTCAATGTAACCCAGTTTCATGACTTTTGAGCTACTGGATAAATAGAAGCACTGGAAATCAAGTCAGTGTGTTTGACGAGAGAGATTCTGTTTAAAAGACATGCACGCAATATAAACAATTAAAACTTTGAAGAAAGGTATCCTAACAACTATATTGTACATAATAGTCTTGTGAGAGTTTCATGTGGATTTTGGCCCGAACCTAGAGCACTCCACCATCCTTCCATTCCTGGCTGGGATAGGAATAATCAAGAGTGAGGAGTTGGGGTAGGAGAGATAATGGAAAAGCCTCACATTGATTGGGTAGTTTATCTGAACATGCTCCTCCCAAACTTTGTTAATAGGTTAGGTGGTTTTATAGTTGGTTTTCATTTTCACTTTGCCACAAAAATATCTATAAATTTACTTTAGCAACAAGACATATGGAATAGCTTTATTAATCATGAGTCAAATTAAGCATTTCATGTATTTAATTAGTGTTAAGTTAATCAATACTAGTATTTTTATTTATTTATTTATTTTGGATTGATCTTTTGCTCTCTCTCTTAAAACTTTGTTGTGCTACAAACTACACATACTCGTAATGTGTGATTTGACACTGGACAGGTTTTTCAGGCCTGCAGAGAGAATTCAAATTGTGCAGCTTTGCTGTCAGTGTTTTTGACGGTTGAAAAAAAAAAAAAAAAAGTGTGTGATTCACAGAACAGGTGCAGACGCTGAATTCACACTGATCGCGGCTGCCACGGAAACAGACGCACAGCTTGCCGAAGTCATCACGCATGTGAAGTTATTTACATGCGTCCTAAAGCAGGAGTTATGCCTAAAAGCAAATGAACCTCATAATGAAAAGCTTTATAAAGATTGTCATTATTGAATGCTGTTCATGTGACACTAACCAGACCTGAATGAATGCTAGAAATATTTCTCATTTAAATGATTGTTGTGTTATTAAATTATTTATGTTCATGCCACCTGGTAATGGTCACAATGTGTGTCAGATCTAATATTTTCAGACATTTGCTCTTGGTCAGATTGCCTTTCGGGATAAATGTTGCTTTATGTGCAGTATAAACTGTAAAAGTGGACCAGACTTTATCTTGATAATCTAAAAATGAAGTGAGCAGGTCAAAGAGCCAAGTGTTTAATTCATGTTGAGATCAATTCCATGGCATTGGGGTCTCATCCTAATAACATGAGCCTTTAACCACTAAACTACCATTAGCACCAACCTTTAACCACTAAATGTGTTCAGACATCGGGCAGTTCACGAGTTTAGACTTACAAATAAGTCAGATAGAGTAAATGGTATGCGTATTTGGCCCGAACCCAGTGTACTCCCTCCAAAAAGTTCCAAACCAATGTGGGACAGCAGCCAGAAAAGATCTTGATAATCCCCCCAAAAAACTTGCGGAGCGCAAAGCTGATGGTGTGTCAATCATAGGGAGGGATTAGTCACTGGATCGGGAGGGCTTCTTGCATCATCAGACGGGAGTTTGGTGGTCATTGCGAGACTGCATGCAGTTGTTGGTAGATGTTGGTAAAGACAGCATGCAGGTAGTAGGCTGGGGATAGTTGCACGTGGGCGAGCTCCTGCTGGAGCAGAGGAGATAGCACTGCTGTGGCAGTGAAGGCGAGGTTACACCGAGAAATGAACCTCCTGCAAGTGCAGAGGAGGTAGCACTGCTGCTGCAGTGAAGGCAAGTTGGACAGAGAAACAGAGTTCCTGCAGGAGCGGAGGATATGACACTGCTGTGGTAATGGATATATACTTGCTTTCCAGCTATTCAATGAGCCAGTTGGACAGAGAAACTGAGCTCCTGCTAAAGGGGAGGAGATAACCCAGCTGCGGCAATAAAAGCAAGTTGGACAAAGAGACAAAGCTCCTGCGGGAGCTGGGGAGATGACACTGCTGCGGCAGTGGAACCAAACTTGCATTTCAACTTGCTTTCCAACTATCCAATGGGCAAGTTGGATGGAGAACTGAGCTCTTGTGGGAGCGGAAGAGATAACACTGCTGCAGCAGTGAAGCAGGTTGGAATGAGAAACAGGGCTCCTGTGGGAGCAGAGGAGATAACACTGCTGTGGCAGTGGAGCAAATTTGGATGGAGTAATGGAGCTCCTGTGGGATCAGAGTAGATGACACTGCTGCGGCAATGGAAATGAGCTTGTTTTTAACTTGTTTTCCAACCATCCAATGAGCAAGTAGGACATAGAACTGAGCTCTTGTGGGAGCAGAAGAGATAACACTTCTGTGGCAGTGCAAGCAAATTTAGATGGGGAAACTGATCTAGAAAATTAGTAATCCCTAATTCTGAAGGGATTAACACTGCTGTGGTAGTGAAGCATGTTGGACGGAGAAAATGGAGAACAAGTTGAGGCTAAAGAATTTAGTTGATAAGGGTTTGTTGAGCTTCTTTGTGGAAGAAATGTGATTGAATGTAGCTCTTGAAAGCCTCCAATGACCAGCGGCCAAGTGCTTGGATCTGCTGCTGGGAGAAGCCTTTTTGGGCCGCTGTGGTTGCTGCACCTATAAGAAATGAAAGGCTAGAAAAGTGATCTGCTGGGATGCCGGATTGGAGCAAAATGGACTTAAGGTGTTTTTGGAACCAGAAACGTGTGACAGGGCGATTGGAGTCCTCTGTGAAGAGTGGGTCGGATGGGAATTTAGCCTGCAAGCTTCTGAAATATAGGTAAGCTAAGAGGGATTGGTATGGTTAAATTGGTGATAATTAATAGTAATTATAATAATAATTCCTTACATTTATATAGCGCTTTTCTGGGTACTCAAATCGCTTTACATATGAAAGGGGGAATCTCCTCAAACACCACCACCAATGTGCAGCATCCACCTGGATGATGTGACGGCAGCCATATTGCACCAGAACGCCCACCACACACCAGCTTATTGGTGAAGAGGAGACAGAGTGATGAAGCCAATCAGTATATGGGGATGATTAGGAGGCCATGGTGGACAGAGGCCAATGATAGGAGATTGAAAATGTGGCTGTAGCATTTGGTGGGGTGGGCATCGGCATTGTGATTGTGGCATAGTTTGGCAGAGCAAAGAGAAGAGTGAGGCCTGGCAGTAGCGTAATCTGGGGCGTGGCCCAAACTTGCTGAAGGCCTGCTGCGATTAGGACGTGATGTGTGAGTTACTATTTGTATGTGTTTGAGCAACAAGGTGAAAAAAAAAAAAAAAATGCAGTAAAATACACTTTATTTTAGTACACTTAGTACACTTCCATAATGTACTTAAAGTGCTCTATTTCCGTGCACTTTTTTTGTACTTAATATACAAAATAAGTTCTTCTTTAGTACTTCTTAAGATAATCTTAAGAACATCTAAGCGTACTCAACTGTGCTATTTTGAGACACCATGAATATAAACTAAAATATGCTTTTAACATAGTATCTCTGTATTAAAAAAAAAAAAAAATTAGTTATCACTTGTAGTAAACTTGAACCCATCTTTCATACACTTTTAAATATATTCATTAGACATAGAAAATTGACTTATGATGTATTTCAAATATAAGATTAATATATATAATAAATATATACAAAATGTACATTTTAGTTCATATTCATGGTGTCTCAAAATAGCACAGTTGAGTATGCTTAGATGTTCTTAAGATTATCTAAAGAAGTACTAAAGAAGAACTTTTAGTATATTAAGTAAGTGCACGAAAATAGAGCACTTTAAGTACATTATGGAAGTGTACTAAGTGTACTAAAATAAAGTGTATTTTACTGCACTTTTTTTTCACCTGGGAAAGCACAGAATTTATGAAAGATATTGTTATCAAACCTGTCCTAAATAATAACTGACACAGACTGTGCAGTGTTTAGTGATTTATTTTTGATTCCTGTCAAATGTGAAATGAGTGAATCTTTGAAATATTTGTTTTTTAATGACAATAAATGTGGACAAATGTATATATAATTCAAGATTGTCCTGTTGTAATGCAAAAGCAAAGCACACTTTTATGTAACATGCTTATGTATTTTGGGGTAGTGTACTTTTTATATGAATGCATAATCCAATCATGTGCTATTGGTGCATTTATAATAGCTTAAGCACAGTGAACCTATAGGGTTTACTTGTAAGTAATTCATTTGTACTGTATTTTTCATGGAAATCCATTAAAATAGAACTTAGTGACAGTATATATATATCCAGTAAAATGTTATGTAAAGCATTCATAGCACACTTTTAAGTAATGCACTTATAAAACACTGTATATTTGGTTTACTTTATCTGACTACACTAAAATCATTTGAAGTGTTAGTGCTAATTAGTGCATTTATATTAAGTGTAGTTCAGCACCACAGTTGGGAAATTGTACTTATAACTAGTACATTAGTAATATATTTGTGATAAAATCAATGTCATTTAAACTTAGGATTACTACATAAATGTCTACTAAGATTGAACTATTCTTTAAAGCATTCAAAGCACACTTTTAACAAATACACTAACAAAACTCTGTATATTTTTGTGGCAGTATACTTTCAATGCACTAAAAATCTATTTAAGTAGTAGTGGTATTTAGTATACTTTTCCAAGTGCAGTGAAGTACTACTGAAGTACAAATATACTTTGAATTAATTTATAGTGTATAACTTTGACACTTAAGCACCAAAATAAAGAATTTACTACAAATGTACTTGCTTTTATTAAAGTATTTTTGTAATGCACTCAAGTATACTTTCCCCCCCCCCCTCTTTTTACCTGGGTTGGATATATCATTTGAATGTGCTCCTCCTGAACTTTAATACATGTTAATTAAACTGTGATCATGTGTTCATAATATTAGAGGTGCTGTAATGAGGGGTCGACAGAATGAGGATCCATTTGCAGCTTTTATTAATAACAATCATAGTTGTACAAACAGGGTCGATGAACAGCAGACAGGGTAATGGAGATAAGACAGTAATCAGAGAAGTAAGGCAGGCATGGGGTTGAGGCAGGCGGCAGGCAGTAAACAGTCCATGAAACAATGCATAGGGTCAGAGGTAGGCAGCAATAATCCACACAAGAGAAAACAGTCCAAGGTCAAACAGTAATCCAACAAGAGAAAACAGAACGTCAGAAATGTCAGCCAGGGCAAAAACAAGACTTCGCAAAGTGTGTGAAATGGCCTCTTAAATAGTTCAGGTAATGAGGTGCAGCTGGGCTCGTGATCAGAGCCAGGTACAGGGCTTCTGGGAATGAAGTGTGTGAGTGAAAGTCAGTATTCCAGTGATGGTGACCTCTGGTGACAATCGGGGGGGAACCACAGAAGCAGGATTTATTACAGAGCCCCCTCCCTGCGCACGGCTTCTGACGTGAGAAGGCTGATGGCGCTGAGATCTTCCACGAGGACGAGGGGCAGGTCTATCCGGATGGGTCAGATGAAAGTCTGTAGTTAGAGTGGAGTCTAGAAAGTCCTTACCAGCGACCCAAGACCTCTCCTCTGGTCCATACCCCTCCCAGTCTACAAGGTACTGTAGAATTCCACCTCGGCGTCTGGAGTCCAGGATCTCTTTGACCAGATAAGCCTCCTCACCGTTGATGATTAGAGGAGGGGGTCCCTGGGTCCGGGCCTCTTCTAGGTTGTCCGCCCCTCTCAGAGCACCGGCGGCCTTGAGCAAAGAAACATGGAAAGTGGGTGAGATACGGTACTGGGTAAGAAACAGGAGTTATTTGTTTAATGATTTTGAAGGGACCCACGTACCTGGGACTAAGTTTGCAGCAGGGTAGTCTTAACCGGAGGTCTCTGGTGGAAAGCCAGACCCATGATCCTGGGGTGAATTCTGAACTGGGACATCTATGGCGATCAGCTTGATCTTTTAGTCTCCTGACAGCAAGTTGGAGGTGATTGTGAGCCTCATTCCAGGTGGCTTCACTTCTTTTGAGCCAGTCGCTGATGGTGGGTAAGTCTGAGGGTTTACCTGACCATGGGAAGAGAGGTAGCTGAAAACCGAGCACACACTGAAAGGGGGTGAGACCAGTGGATGGCTTGCGTAGGGAATTTTGTGCATACTCGGCCCAGAATAGAAACCTACTCCAGTCTGCCTGATTGTGATGACAATAGGATCTTAGATAACGGATAACTTCTTGATTGAGACGTTCTGTATGTCCGCTGGATTCTGGGTGGTAACCTGAGGTGAGACTGATGTTAACATTTAGACAGGAGAAGGCTAACCAGAGTCGGGAGGTGAACTGAGGTCCTCTATCTGAGACAATGTCATCAGGCAGACCATAAAAGTGAAAGATGAAGTTGCACTGCAACTCTGCAGTCTCTAATGCGCTAGGTAACTTGGGTAGTGGAATCAGACGACAGGACTTTGAGAAACGGTCAACAACAGTGAGAATGGTTGTATTGCCTCGGGAATTGGGAAAATCTGTGATGAAATCGATGGCTATGTGTGACCAACGTCTCTGAGGAACGGGAAGAGGTTGTAGAAGGCCTGCAGGAAGTTGTTTGAGTGATTTGGTGGTGTTACAAATTACACAGTTCTTGATGTAAGTCATGACGTCAGAATGGAGAAAAGGCCGCCAGAACATGTTGGAAATGAAGTGAGTGGTTGCAGTTATGCCTGGATGTCCAGAGCTGGGTAGATCATGGACCTGTTGGATGACTCGGTCTCTCAAAGAGAGAGGGACAAAGATCCTGTCGCCGGGACATTCGGCTGGGATAAGGTTGGTACCCTGAGTCTCGGTGATTTCGGTCATAATGTCCCACTAAACTGGTGCAACAATGAGGGTGGAAGGTAGGATGGAACGGGATTTTGGTCAGATTACCATGATGTTGCGAGAGGATAGCTCCAACTCCAGTGCTTGAAGCATCAATCTCAACCGTGAACTCAAGTTCAGGATCAGGGTGATGTAATATGGGTGCCGTGGAGAAATGTTCTTTCAGATGATTGAAAGCCCTGTTGGCTTCTGGAGACCAAGTTAGACGACCTTTCCCTCCCTTGGTCAGTGAAGTAAGAGGGGCTGCGATGGAGCTGAAGTTACGAATGAATCGTCTGTAAAAGTTAGCGAAACCAAGAAATCTCTGCATCTCTTTGATGGTTGTGGGACGAGGCCAGTTTAAGACAGCTTGCACTTTACGATCATCCATAGCTACCCCATCAGGACTGACCACATAGCCTAGGAATGTTGTGGAAGTTTGATGAAACTCACATGTTTCCGCCTTGGCAAATAGGCGATGAGAGATCAGACGTTGGAGAACTGCCCTGACATGCTTAACGTGTTCTTCAAAAGAGTTGGAGTAGATCAGAATGTCATCCATGTATACTATGACTTATCTGCCAAGCATGTCACGGAATACATCATTGATAAAAGCTTGGAAGACAGAGGGACTGTTGACCAGCCCGAAGGGCATAACCCAGTATGCGTAGTGCCCACATGTGGTAGAGAAGGCTGTCTTCCACTCATCCCCCTCCCTGATGCGGATCAGATTGTAGGCATTGCGTAGGTCAGGTTTGGTGAACCATTTAGCTGAACGGAGCTGTTCGAGTGCAGGGGGTACTAGAGGAAGGGGGTACTGAAATTTGACCGTGATGTCATTGAGACCTCTATAATCGATACATGGCCGAAGACTTCCATCCTTTTTCTTTTCGAAGAAAAACCCAGCACAGTCACTAGGTCGATGAGGGGGTAACTGGGTTGCCTTGTTTACTAAAAGCTTCAGCTAAGTCAGCATACTGAGAAGGAAGGTCAACAGGATGATTGGAATCTACCTTCTCTGCGATGGTTTCAAGGGACGTGGGTTTGGAATCTTGGATTGGATTGGCTTATAGGGTGCTTGGATGAGGTAGTGATGCCGATAGTCAGTTGGATGTCAGTGGTCATGTATTGAACCTGTCTAGCGCCTAAAGGTCTCCCATCTAATGCTGCCACTGCCAGGGAAGATTCACAAGGAACAAGGGGAAAGTTATGAGTTTTTGCACAGTTGGTATCAATGAAATTTCCAGTTGCTCCAGAGTAAATTAGAGCCATTATCTCAATGTCATACTGGTTAAGTGTTAGTTTAACTGGTACTTTTAGACATTGAGGAATGAAGAGATTCGCTCACCGTAGTGGAAGTGTGTTGTTTGGGTCTTGTTGGACAGGACACCCTCATGTGACCTGGCTGACCACAATAAAGACAGATTCCTCTGAAAGCGACGATCTCTCTCCTGAGAGGAAAGACAAGTATGTCCCACTTGCATGGGTTCATGTTTGAGAAGGTGAGCTGAATGAGTGGTGAGACACCTCTGTTAGGTCTCTTAGACCGGATCAGATTGTCAATGCGAACGGTGAGATCTATGATTTGGTCCAAGGTTTTGCCCTCATCCCGGCAGGCTAGTTCAGACTGCAGATCCATGTTAAGAGCTTGGCGAAAGTGCAGTTTGAGAGGATCATCAGGCCATCCAGTCGGAGCTGCAAGTGTGCGGAATGTGAGAGCGAACTCAGCAGCAGAAGATCTCCCTTGACGAAGTGAAAGAATCTGTTTGCCAGCTCCCTCTCCTCCTCTGGGTATGTCAAATACCTCACGGAAACGTCGCAGGAAATCCTCAAAAGGAGGAAAGACGGGCCGATTGAGGTCCCACACAGCAGTAGCCCAATCCAATGCTTTATTGATGAGTAGAGAACAAACAAAGGCAATACGGCTCTCTTCAGTGGGATACAACAAGGGTTGCTGAGAAACGAACAATGAGCATTGAAGTAAGAAGCCTCTACATTTACCTGGTGTAACATCAAACTTATAAGGGTAAGCTAGGCGAGGACTTGTCGTAGAATGACTTGAAACAGGGACTTGAGATGGCCGACTCGAAGGTGGTAGAGATGTCTCAGGTGAGGGTAGATGAAGATTCTGTAGCGTCTTGACCACCTCTTCCGTGAGGGATGTGAGATGTGCTAGCTGTTGTTGATGCAGCGCTATCACGCTAGCCTGAGCAGAAACTTCAGAGGTGAGACGGTCGACAGCTGCTGGATCAGGTTTTGGTGAAGTCTTCTGTAATGAGGGGTCAACAGAATGAGGATCCATTTGCAGCTTTTACTAACAATCGTAGTCGTGCAGACAGGGTAATGGAGAGAAGACAGTAATCAGAGAAGTAAGGCAGGCTTGGGGTCGAGGCAGGCGGCAGGCAGTAAACAATAGTCCATGAAACAATACAATGGGTCACAGGTAGGCAGCAATAATCCACACTAGAGAAAACAGTCCAAGGTCAAACACTGTAATCCAACAAAAAAAACAAGACTTTGCAAAGTGTGTGTGAAATGGCCTCTTAAATAGTTCAGGTAATGAGGTGCAGCTGGGCTTGTGATCAGAGCCAGGTAATTGGAAATGGAGTGTGTGAGTGAAAGTCAGTATTCCGGTGATGGCGACCTCTAGTGACAATCGGGGGGAACCACAGAGGCAGGATTCATTACAAGCGTATTCAAGTCATTGCATGTATGAAGTGCATTTTGAATGTAATTTTAATTTCATAGATGTTTACCCAGCTAACAGGGAACATTCTGCCAAGGTTCTCTCAAAATTATAAACAAATGTTCTTCCAGTAATATTAATAGAATGTTCGTTCAAAGTTATCATGGTCTAATAATGTTCTCAAAACATTAACACAAAAAACATTATCTACACATCTTTCATGGAATATTTTTTTCTGAAACATTTTAGTTGTCTAATGTCGTATGTCTAATGTTTTTAAATGTTATTTGTTTTAGAATGTTCAGAAAACATTAAAAAGTCTAATGTTTTTAAATGTTATTTGTTTTAGAATGTTCAGAAAACATTAAAAAGTAACAATCCCATATTGTTTGCAAAATGGCATGTTCCCTTAATGTTTGCATAACCAAGAAAAGACATTTTTAAAACATTTTTTAAAAATGGCATTTTTCAGAGCACATTCAGAAATAATGTTTTCATAACTTAATGGGGACGTTAGCAAAACGTTCTTAGAATATATTTTTATTAGCTGGGTATTTACACATAAAGGACATGTTTCTGTATTACTGACTTTAGTCAATTCTCGTTCAATGTGTGATTGTGTTCGCAGGCCCATCCACATGACATCTGACTGCAGCTCTCAGGACAGAACAGTGATCTTCCCTCAATCTTTGTGTGTCTGTCATTCAACAGCTAAATCCAAATGGGATTCCATTCAGTCTAACCATCTCATCTCATCCTCACAATGGGGGCAAGACTGAATGTGAGCGAGAGAAAGAGAAACGAGGAAAGAAGGTGAGATTAGAGGGGGGGGGGGGGGGGGGGGGGGGGGGGGGGGGGGGGGGACTGAATGAATCCCTAATCCTTGTTCTCTGATCTGTGAGACGTCGAGCACACACAGATTTGTGTTTGGTATGTACAGAAATGGATCAACTGTTCAAATGGCATTTTAAAAACATTCAAATTTGTAGTCTCACATCAAAAGAACTCAACATTAAATGTTAATTACTATGATTCCACTGG
This sequence comes from Ctenopharyngodon idella, assembly GCF_019924925.1. Lineage (NCBI taxonomy): Eukaryota > Metazoa > Chordata > Actinopteri > Cypriniformes > Xenocyprididae > Ctenopharyngodon > Ctenopharyngodon idella. The sequence continues at coordinate 37,056,993 of NC_067226.1, forward strand.
CCTTTCCTCGTCTTTTACCTTGACATTTGTTTCTCTCATAGCAGATGTTCTTCAAAAAAGTAATGTGACTCTAGCGATTGATCTTGTGTGAATGTTAATGTTTTGAAGAAAATGAACGTAGTACCATCAGCCCTGATCTTTAACCAGTAAACTATGATCATTTCTCATCAACCACCAAACAACCATCAGCCTTATTTTTTTTAACCCCTAAACCACTATCATTATCATTCATGTTTAACCCCAAATCACAATCATCCTTGGTCTTTAACCCCTAAAATACAATCAGCCCTGATCTTTAATCGTTAAAGCACCATCAGCCTGGATTCCTCTTTAAACTAATTTGCAGAACTCTGTTCTGAGAAAATATTTCTCACAAGAACAATAATCAATGATGCGCGCTTGATTCTGATATTATGGCAGACACTGCTGGATTTGGTGGTAGAATGGTCCATTGGTCGGTTTAAATAGGTCTGATGAAAATACTGTACAATCACTGCTGCACGGAAGTGTGCTGTTGATGTTGTGTGCTGGCAGACAGTAGCCTAATGATAACTCCTTCTGTGATCTTCCTAACATTATGAAAAATACTATTGTATCTGAAGGATAGAATTTAAAGGAAACAGTAAGATTTTTAGTTGTTTTTTTTTTTTTATTATTATTATTGTCAGTGATACTGAGTCAGACAATTTACACTCCAAAAATAAATAAATAAATAAAATAAAATATAAAAAATAAGTAGGCCTCTCTGTTTCCATTAAAAATATACTGTATAAACATAATAAAATATATGTTAACCTTATAGGCAAAATTGCCATTATTTGATTAGTTTAAAACAAGTAAAAAATACTATTTGGCCATTGGAAAAGAATGAGAATAACTCTTCTCTGAAAACTTTCCCTGAAAAGTATTTCATGGCTTTTACAGATATTTTAATATAGTTTTTTTATTTTAAAACAAGACAAGAATACTGGATGATTTTAGTAATGTAATCTGACAGCATAAACGGCATTTATAGTCCGTATCTCATATTTTTCTAATGTCTTGTAGCCTACCCTTAAACGTGGTATCACATGGATGGGAATATTCATATATGGTGATGATATGCAGATGTCGTTATGCATAGTAAAACTAGGCGTTGTAAGCTCCATATATGGATATTTTAGGGAGGAGACGGGGTGGAGACGCATCTACACTCAAGATGTGTTCGATATCGGCTGCGGATGGGTGTAACTGATTGGCAAGAGTTGTCGCTTGCAGTCAGGGAGGAGCTGAAAATGGAGATGTGAAGTCGGACATTTTCTGCTTCCCATAGTGACGCTCATGCTGTGTTTGCATACTTTATCACAGATGAAGTGAATTAAATGCAATATTTGTCAAATACACAGATGTTTCAGAGACATTTTCATTCAATATTTTATGTACTGCTTAATACAGCGTCTGTTCATACAACAATAAAGTTCAACAAAAGCCTATACTATTTAAAGACCAATGAAGTGGGGTCTATATGTTTTTTTATCAGTTTTATTTTGATAAACATGACACAATATAACATCGCGACTACATGAAAAGAGCTTTAACTGTTATAAAAATACAGATTTTTGAGCATTAGTGGAACTGAAGGTGTGAGAATAAACACGAAACACGTGATCGTTGTTATGCGGTGAATCCGGCCAATCGTGTCATCAGAGCTTGTGCAGCCGCTCTTAAGAAGCTGCGCAGGCTGACTGAGCCAACTGCTCTCAAATTGCTCTCGCAGTACTTTGATGCCTTATGTCACAGTCACATGGCGTCGGCGCTGTCTCAAGTTGGATAAAATTTCTAACCGGCATGCACTGTTTCAAGTCAGACGGCGATCGGTCTGCACAGCACTGCATGAAGTCGAACACACCTACAATCTTCCACACACATTTAGGATGAAATCTAAGGAAAGTTTTATACACGAGGACCCTGATCTTTAACCCTTAAACCACCATCAGCCATGATCTTTAACCCCCAAACCACCATTATCCTTGATCTTTAAGCCCTAAAACACCATCCGGCTCTGATTTTTAACCAGTAAACTCTGATCCATCCTCCTCATAGTTAACCACTAAACCAATATCAGCCCTAATCTTTAACCCCTAAACCACCATCATCCTTGATATTTAACCCATAAAGCACCATCAGCGTTGATGTTTAAACAACCATCAGAAGGGAAATATTTTTGCTTAGTTCATCTGGGTTTTCTTTTTGTCATTTTTATTACTGAAGGCAACTTTTATGTGTAAACCAGCATAAAACAGACATTATGGAAGAATATTTTAACCCAGCAAGCATAGTGCTCTGTTTCAGCTGAATTAGCAACACATCAATAAAATCATATTCAATTCAGCACTGCAGAACACAACCAAATAACCATATACACAAACTCAAAAAACAATCCGCAGCACTGCGACTGCAGTCAGATGAACCCAAACTCTGAGTTTCATTTGCTATTTTTGAGTGTTTCCTTCAGAAGCATGAAGTAGGCCTATTTCAGATGTTCAAAAGCCGATAGAGCCCCCTGCTCGGGTATGTGTGTGTGCGTGTGTGTGTGTGAAAGCCTGCGGTAAGACCATTGGCTCAAAGGAGATAATGACTAGAGCTCCATCTCTACAGATCACCAGCTAGAGAGAGAGAGAGAGAGAGAGAGAGAGTGAGTATGTGTGTGTGTGTGCGTGTGTGTGAGAGAGAGAGAGAGAGAGAGAGAGAGAGGAGAGAGAGAGACTTTGATACTCACTCAGGTTGAAAAGTGATAAAACTACACCAACACACATACACACAGTCACAAACATGTAACATGCTATAACACACACTCGCAACAGCAGATAATTGCTGACAGAACTACATCAACACGTTTATAAAGTGTCAAGTTGTTTTTGTCCTGTACTGATGAGGTGAGACATGCACTTAATCTGATACTAATATACCTTTATGCAGTCATCACACACACACACACACACACAATGTTGGGTTTTAATGTTTTATGGGGACATTCCATAAATATGATTTTTATACTACACAAACCATATATTCTATCCCATACCCCTACCTCTACCCCTAAACCTACCCATCACAGAAAACAGTTTTACATTTTCAAAAAACACAATTCTTTATGATTTATAAGCTGCTTTCCACATGAGGACCAAGTACAAGGATATTGCTATCTTAGTGGGGACATTTTGTCCCTATAATGTAGGGTACTTGAACCACACACACACTACCTGTGTTTTATCATGGTGTCCAAGCTAAATGTTCATTCAATGTTATTTGGTCTTAATAATGTTCTCGAAATGTTAGAAAAAATCGTTATTTATACACTATATTGCCAAAAGTATTGGGACACCCTTCCAAATCATTGAATTCAGGTGTTCCAATCACTTCCATGGCCACAGGTGTTTAAAATCAAGCACCTAGGCATGCAGACTGCTTCTACAAACATTTGTGAAAGAATGGGTCGCTCTCAGGAGATCAGTGAATTCATGTGTGGTACCGTGATAGGCTGCCACCTGTGCACTAAGTCCATTCATGAAATTTCCTCACTACTAAATATTCCACGGTCAACTGATAGTGGTATCATAACAAAGTGGAAGCAATTGGGAACAACAGCAACTCAGCCATGAAGTGGTAGGCTACATAAAATCACAGAGCGGGGTCAGTGCATGCTGAGGAGCACAGTGTGCAGAAGTTGCCAACTTTCTGCAGAGTGAATAGCTACAGACCTCCAAACTTTGTGTGGCCTTCAGATTAGCTCAAGAACAGTGTGTAGAGAGCTTCATGGAATGGGTTTCCATGGCCGAGCAGCTGCATCCAAGCCTTACATCACCAAGTGCAATGTAAAGCGTCGGATGCAGTGGTGTAAACACACTCCTAAACCTTGTGGAAAGCCTTCCCAGAAGAGATGAAGCTGTTATAGCTGCAAAGGGTGGGCCAACTCCATATTAAACCTTATGGATTAAGAATGGGATGTCAATAAAGTTCATGTGCACGTAAAGGCAGGCGTTCAAAAACTTTTGGCAATATAGTGTAAATCATTCATGAAACATATTTTTCTTAAATATTTTAGTTGAACATTTCTCTATTTTTTAAATCTTACTACTTGTTTCAGAATGTTTAGAGAACATTCAAAAGTAACATTCCCATAATGTTTGAATAAGGATACAATTTAATGTTCCCTTAACATTCACATAACCAAGAAAAAAACATTTTCAAAACAATTAAAAAAAACTGGATGTTTTGTACGTTCAGAGAACATTCAGTAATAACATTTTCATAACTTAAAAAGAACATTAGCAAAATGCTCTTAGAACATATTTTTGTTAGCTGGAGTACTGAGTTTGTGTCTATATTGTGTGAATTCTGTATAATATGGTGTCTCTGCTTGTTTCTGTCTGAATTCTGCTCAACACTGCATTTACTAGTCAAACTTTATTTCTAGTGATGCGATGTTCAGCAGTGAGGCTTCAAAGCTTGTATCAAAAAAGCAACATTTCACAGTGAAAAAGTGATAAGTGCTTTGATAAGAATAAATCATAATTTATTTGTGCATGTTCAATTTGTATTAATCCCCAGTTCACAAGCACTTCAACTGACCATTCCACAATAATCTTCATTTATTTTGATGATATATGCCTACACGATACTTGCCTATGAACTCATAGGTTTAGAACTAAGGCAAAAGCTTATATGAATAAGGGCGCATCTGTTGATCGAAGCAGATTCATAAAAAACTGCTACAGTACAACACTACGGTACACTGTAAAAAACATCCCCATAAAATTTACGGTAAAAAAAACAGCAGCTGTGATTGCCAGAACTTTACTGTAAAAAATACGGTAGCAACGTTTTACAGGTTTTACAGGGACAGCACTTAGTTTTCAGTTCAAAACCACATAATTTAAAGGTTTATATTGTAATAATTATGGTTCATAACTGTTTATTTTACACACTGTGAAAAAAATTCTGTTAAATTTATAGTAAAAAATAAACAAAAAAAAAAAACTATTTCATTAACTAATATAATGTTAATTTACCAACCTATTGAAGTACTAATATCTGTTTTGTACCTTTGTAATACACCGACAACCACCAAACAGTTATAATGAGAGTCACATGATGAATCAAAGTTCATCCGAAGCAGCTTTTCCACAAGCTGAGAAGGAAGATACTAATATATAGAAGGAGCGTGTCATTCAGAAACATTAAACACCATCATGGTAACACACATGAAATTTTAAAAATGCAATAAACATTAATTTAACAACATTGGATGTAACATAAAACCCTAATGTACATAACTGATTAGAAAAAACTAAGATGAAACGAAAATACATCAAATGTGAAGTGTCACACCGGGAACTGTGTGAATGTCAGTTTACTGTTTTTCACTGTAAATTATACAATGACTTGTTATTTTTCACTTCCAAAAACCGTATAACACGCCAATGACACAAAACTCATATGCACAAGTGACCACTAATGATTTATCTATATTTGGGGGATTTTTTTTTTTTTTTTTTTTTTCAGTAAATCTTTATATATGCTATTCATTGCAGTTAATTTAATCAACTAATCAGTATATTATTCTGCAATAAAAAATGTAATCGATAATTACTTGACATTGTACAGTATCATATTATTATAGTCACTGTGATCTGGTTGATCATTAATTTCCTATCATTGTATGGGTAGAAGTGATTTCAAAGACATTTCAGTGCACTATACATGGACATGGACAAATGCGAGCTTCATTAATGTTATTATTTTCTTACTTTCAGGTCAAAGATTAACAGTAGGACACCAAATTATGCCACATTTACCCATCATGTAACTGTGAAAGCAGATACCCGTGATGCAGTTCAGCCTCTAATGGAATGATCCTTCATTTCAGATCTAAACAAAAGCATTTAAAGGACAAGCTCTGGTTTCCTCTCTGTCCTTCTGGACTCATTTTTCTTCATATGGAGTTTAATGTACATGACAGGAGAGTCTGTGATAGAGACGCAGCACACGACGATATCGAACTTTCATTATGACGCTCCAGCGGCGAGACATTCAGACAAACAACGTGGCTAACTAAGAAAGACAGCCGCTTTTTTACAGATAACCTTCACACGCGTACACGCACACAAGGCCGTGTGTGTGTGTGTGTGTGTGTCTGTGTGTGTGTGTGTGTGTGTGTGTGTGCGTGCCGAACAGTAGTGTGTTAGAAAGAAGGACATTGTATAACCATTTAAAATACTAAAAAAAATAATAATACAGTCAGTGAACAACCAAAAACACCAAAATAATAGAGCCCAAGTGCAACAGTCAGTTCTGGAAATCCACAGGGAAATTAATTTTTAACAATAAACTTTTAAAGACAGACCTGTTGTGAGCTACAAGGATGTTACTTGATAGAATGTGTTTTTATTGGAGGTATCCAAACCATCAACTTATAACTACATTACCCATGCTCTCAAAATAGTAGAATATTTATATGCATAGTTTGCAATAAACTTATACTTAATAAACTTAATATAGTATGTTTCTAATACATATTGATATAATCAACAACTTTAAATGAATAGTTTTATATTTCACTGTTATTTTTAATTTGATTATGTAATTCTTGAGAATGTAGTTCTATGACACAAGTCTTTAAGTTCACAGTCTCATATCTTTGTCTTTTCGTCCGATTTAAATTTTTTAAATTTGTAAAAGAATTAAAAACAAAAAATCTTTATTTTCATTTTTTTTTTTTTAAATGCTACGAAAAAAAAAAAAAAGTAATAAGTACAACAGTAATTTCCTGTACTATGTACAGGGAAAAACTGTAATAGATGGCCGCATTTCTTTTATTTTACTGTAAAATGCTGTCAACTGTAAGTTTTTAGAAGTAAATAGATCAAATCAACATATAATTTAGTCAAAAAACTGCAAACTGACATTCCCTGTGTGACACTTCACATTTGAAGGTATTTTGTTAAAAAACCCCATGATTCTCCGTGAGGCTTCCTCTTTTACCCACCTATATTATGGTGGTTGTCAGTATATATTAAAAATATTTTAGTAGTAGTGTGTATTATTGAATTTAGTGTTTTTTTGTGTTTTGTGTTTGTGTTTTTGTGTTTTTTGTGTTGGTCTCATCAATTACGGTTTTATACTGTAAAATTGTTAAAAATTTCCAAGGTTGTTCTGTAAATATGTTTACTATTTTTACAGAATTATTCTGGAAACCAGCTGCCAAAAGTTTTTGTTTTTACAGTGTGATTGAAAAAATATATGTTTTTTTGCTAAAAGAAAATTAAATCTCTTTTAGGATCATTAAATTCACTCATTTCCATTAGGCCTACTATAAAGCAAAAAAAAAAATATATATATATATTATTTCAATATTTACACAAAATGGTACTATTTCTTTATGCTTTTTTATCTCAAATAATTGCAAAAATAATTGGGGTTTCAGGCATTCCCTACATTAATAGTAAATTCAGAATATAATATACAGTTAAGTCCCCATTAAACATGAAAACCCAACAGTGTGTGTGCGTGTGTGTGTGTGTGTGTCTGTCTGAGTGCTCAAGAGAAAACCCTTCATGAACTGACGACTCTTTAGTGAAGCTCCCACGCTGCACAGAAGATGATTTCTGAATGTAATGTGTTTAATATAGACGAGAGACGCTGTTAACATGATGCAGAAATTCACGCGTACTGAGTGACAGTATCTGATTACACAAACATATAATCATTTACTTGCAATTGGGCATTTTGTTGTCTATAGTGTATACAGAAACATCAACAAATGTATACAGTAGGTGAGTCTTCAATTAGAGGATCTTAAAAAAAAGAAACAAAAAAACTTAATAACAAGGGCAGTTGTGGCCTAATGGTTAGAGAGTCCGACTTGTAACCCGAAGGACACAGGTTCGAGTCTGGGGAGTGAATGAACAGTGCTCTCTTCCACTCTCATTACCCACAACTGAGGTGCCCTTGAGCAAGGCATCTAACCCCCAGTTGCTCCCTGGGTGCTGCAGCAAAAATGCCAGCCCACTGCTCCAGGTGCGTGCGTGTGTGTGTGTGCAAATTCCGGGTATGGTGACCATACTTGGCAACATGTCAATTTACTTCACTAATAAAAGAGAGATTTTAAAAAAAAAACATTTTATTTTTATTTAATAAACTTAAGAGAAAACAAAAACATTTTTTTGAGCATTTTCTTTTTTTCTTTTTTTTTTGCCTGAAAACCTCGATAATGTGTGACCCTGATATATGCAATTTTATCAAACAATCTTTATTTATTTGGGACAGATAGACAGTAAGCAGAGAGACAGTAATCATCAGTATGTTTCTTTTCTTAAGGTCAAAAGAAGCATCTGTAAGCGCTGCTGTAACCAAATCAGACTCGATCTCAGACCAAATCCATCATCGTTTCCCTGGATCAATAAGAACACTTCAGACTGGATCACTGATCTCTCTCTCTCTCTCTCTCTCTCTCTCTCTCTCTCTCTCTCTCTGTGTATGTGTGTGTGCGTGTGGATTCAGGCACTTTATTGTTGAACATGATAAAGGTTGTTTTATTGTTTTGACCTGCTCACTCTCATTGACTGTTTAATAAATAAAAACAAAGAATCTTAGGCCACATCCACACAAAGCCAGAGCTTTCCCTATCCGATCTTTTTTTTTTCCCTCATTCTAAAAAAAAAATCGGTAAACACGGTGTCGTCTCAAGAAATATCTGCGTACACACGAAACCACTGAAACCACCTTAAAACGATGTAGTATACATGCCAGACCAGTATGTGGCACTGTAATTCTGCCATAGAGATACACTAAAAACTGAGAAGAAGACTTGGAGTTTGCACATACACTTTGCGTGCTGTATACAAACTTTAGTAAAGCTTAGTAATAAAGCTTTACTTTAGTAAAGCTAATAGGTTCAGTAGCTTCTGCAGCATGAACACAAGCATCTAGTCTGCCGTTGTTGTTGTTGTTGTTGCTGTTATGTGAGGTAGCGGTGTGTGACTATGGACAAGACGTGGGGTGATGACATCATCGTTTCACAAAATATAAGGATTGGCTGTACACACGAAAACGTTTTCTGATTTATCCACTCTGGGACCCGGTTTCAAAAAATAGCGGTTTCAGGCTCCCAAAATGCCGGACCCGTCTGGACGAAACGCCGATATGATACAAAATTTTGACGTATGCAGCGTCTCTGTGTGTACGGGCTCTTAGAGCACCTCGGTCCTATGGAGTTAATATTGTGCCATTATTAAACGTGTGTGTGTGTGTATATATATATATATATATATATATATATATATATATATATACACAGGTGCTGGTCATATAATTAGAATATCATCAAAGAGTTGATTTATTTCACTAATTCCATTCAAAAAGTGAAACTTGTATATTATATTCATTCATTACACACAGACTGATATATTTCAAATGTTTATTTCTTTTAATTTTGATGATTATAACTGACAACTAAGGAAAATCCCAAATTCAGTACCTATTGTGAAAAGGTTCAATATTGAAGACACCTGGTGCCACACTCTAATCAGCTAATTAACTCAAAACACCTGCAAAGGCCTTTAAATGGTCTCTCAGTCTAGTTCTGTAGGCTACACAATCATGGGGAAGACTGCTGACTTGACAGTTGTCCAAAAGACGACCATTGACACCTTGCACAAGGAGGGCAAGACACAAAAGGTCATTGCAAAAGAGGCTGGCTGTTCACAGAGCTCTGTGTCCAAGCACATTAATAGAGAGGCGAAGGGAAGGAAAAGATGTGGTAGAAAAAAGTGTACAAGCAATAGGGATAACCGCACCCTGGAGAGGATTGTGAAACAAAACCCATTCAAAAATGTAGGGGAGATTCACAAAGAGTGGACTGCAGCTGGAGTCAGTGCTTCAAGAACCACTACGCACAGATGTATGCAAGACATGGGTTTCAGCTGTCGCATTCCTTGTGTCAAGCCACTCTTGAACAACAGACAGCATCAGAAGCGTCTCGCCTGGGCTAAAGACAAAAAGGACTGGACTGCTGCTGAGTGGTCCAAAGTTATGTGTAAATTTTGCATTTCCTTTGGAAATCAGGGTCCCAGTGTCTGGAGGAAGAGAGGAGAGGCACACAATCCACGTTGCTTGAGGTCCAGTGTAAAGTTTCCACAGTCAGTGATGGTTTGGGGTGCCATGTCATCTGCTGGTGTTGGTCCACTGTGTTTTCTGAGGTCCAAGGTCAACGCAGCCGTATACCAGGAAGTTTTAGAGCACTTCATGCTTCCTGCTGCTGACCAACTTTATGGAGATGCAGATTCCATTTTCCAACAGGACTTGGCACCTACACACAGTGCCAAAGCTACCAGTACCTGGTTTAAGGACCATGGTATCCCTGTTCCTAATTGGCCAGCAAACTCGCCTGACCTTAACCCCATAGAAAATCTATGGGGTATTGTGAAGAGGAAGATGCGATATGCCAGACCCAACAATGCAGAAGAGCTGAAGGCCACTATCAGAGCAACCTGGGCTCTTATAACACCTGAGCAGTGCCACAGACTGATCGACTCCATGCCACGCCGCATTGCTGCAGTAATTCAGGCAAAAGAAGCCCCAACTAAGTATTGAGTGCTGTACATGCTCATACTTTTCATGTTCATACTTTTCAGTTGGCCAAGATTTCTAAAAATCCTTTCTTTGTATTGGTCTTAAGTAATATTCTATTTTTCTGAGATACTGAATTTGTGATTTTCCTTAGTTGTCAGTTATAATCATCAAAATTAAAAGAAATAAACATTTGAAATATATCAGTCTGTGTGTAATGAATGAATATAATATACAAGTTTCACTTTTTGAATGGAATTAGTGAAATAAATAAACTTTTTGATGATATTCTAATTATATGACCAGCACCTGTGTATATATATATGTCTTGAAATGTGTTTTGATGCATGTTTATCTTTTATTTCCCCTATTCCATTGTATTTGAATGTTCTTGTAAAGCGCTTTGAGGTGCAACTTTTAAAGGTGCTATTAAAACATAGTTTATTATTATTATTATTATTATTATTATTATTATGTTTCGGGGCTTCTCTCGGGAGACTAGCGTTAAAGGGATAGTTCACCCAAAAATTAAAATTTGATGTTTATCTGCTTACCCCCAGGGAATCCAAGATGTAGGTGACTTTGTTTCTTCAGTAGAACACAAATGATGATTTTTAACTCCAACCGTTGCGGTCTGTCAGTCGTATAATGCTTGTCAATGGCGACCAAAATCTATGAGAGTAAACAAAACACGCACCGACGAATCCAAATTAAACCCTGCGGCTCGTGACAACACATTGATGTCCTAAGACATGAAACAATCGGTTTGTGTGAGAAACCGAACAGTATTTATATAATTTTTTACCTCTAATACACCACTATGTCCAACTGCGTTGCGCTTCCGGTTAGTGAGGTCAAAAAACGCGTTTTGGTGATGGAAGTGATGTCTCGCGCTTTGCTTCAATGAGTGAGAGATATCACTTCCTTTGTCAGAGCGCGTTTTAGAGGTAAAAAAATTATATAAATACTGTTCGGTTTCTTGCACAAACCGATCGTTTCGTGTCTTAGGACATCAGTGTGTCGTCACGAGCCGCAGGGTTTAATTTGGATTCGTCTGTGCGTGTTTTTTTTTTACTCTTATAGATTTTGTCGCCATTGACAAGCATTATACGACTGACAGACAGGAGTTTAAAATCATCATTTGTGTTCTACTGAAGAAACAAAGTCACCTACATCTTGGATGCCCTGGGGGTAAGCAGATAAACATCAAATTTTCATTTTGGGTGAACTATCCCTTTAATTGACCCATAGCAAAGCGCCATCTGCTGTTTTGGAAGAGGAAGTTGCTCAACTGCATTTGTGAGAAAATCTGGATTTGGTATTTGTTCAAAGATTACATGCCATTTGTAGGATGGTCTGTATTTATTTTTGAAATATGATGTAGGCTCATTTATTTATATTTGTAAAACACAATACATATATTTGTTACTCATCTGTGTTTTCACTCAAACTGACCTTTGTATTTGCATATCACTTTCTGTTTGTTTGCGAGTCGAGTTTTCCTTTGCAAAGCAGATCGTGTTTGTTTGCAAAATGCTGGATTTGTTTGTTTAATTATGGCACAATATTAACTCCATACGGTCCACCTTTACCAATGTCAGTCAGTTGTCAAATTCGAGCTGAGATATGTTATGAGACTAATGTAGCCCAGACCATATTTAATTAATTTTGTATATAGTTTAATTTTATAACATAAAATGTTACAGAACAAAAAGTTAAAGGGTTTTGTTGTGTCATGAACTGTGTTGTTAGAACGTACACAAACACGAAGATGAAGACACTAAGACAGTCTTTAATAAATCCACAGGCATTTCTCCGAAATGAGACATAAGATACAAAAAAATACCGTTTTTTGTCATAATTCGAGCATTTAGAAACAAAATTTATGAGACAGTTGTCAGATTTCATTGGTGATTTCAAATATTGCTTGACAAATCAAAGCTTGACAATCAGCTTTGGAGAATTTGATGTTTCCCCATTCAAAGAGATAGGAGCTGCACTTGCATGCCCGAGAGGCATTTCAAAGATGGCCGCTGAGTGAAATTACTTGTATTAAAGGGACTTTGATAAAGTCAAGAAGAGTTCAGACAGCTCTCATTTATTGTTTTCTTATTCATAAGTGTTTAGGCCCTTCACGAATGCTTGATCACAGTGTTTTATTTACTCTTGGTTACTAGGTTACCAATACCACCGTCATCCACTCAAACAACTTGATGAAAACGCACCTAATTCACATTTGTCTTTTTTTCTTTTTTGCGAACTTTGAAAAGATTCGCTTCACATTTGGATGGAAACCCAGCTAGTGATGAACAGAAAGAAATAAACTTAAGTACAGCAAACAAGGATAAATAATGACACACACCTGAACTGAATAACGAATCAAATCAACAGCCATGACAACTAACTAACTAAGGGAAAACGTTGCAGACAGAAAACAAAAGTCCAGTGTCCAGTTGCATGAACCTAGCTGAACAAACTCTGAGTTTCAGAGTAGGTTTAGAGTTGACAAATCCATATAAATCCAACTTGGTTTAGATCAGGTTCAGCAGTGTCACATTGCTTGGTATAAACGTTCTCTGTCAACTCAGGTTTGATCTAGAGTTTGCAATTAACCAAGTGTGACATGTGCGGCAAACAGCCAATCACACAGTACATACAGAGCGTCTTTTTGATTCACTTCTTTTGAGAGAGACGGTGAATTCACTTCTCTTCTGAAGATTAAGAGATCGTTATGAAAAATATCATGAAATTAAATGCATTTACAAGGCAGGAATAAACACTGCTGCTGCAGTGAAAGTTTTAGAAGACAGCTAAAAGAAAATATCTGACTATATCAAAGCATGTGAATCAAAAAAATACGCCTAATAATATATATAGGTTCACAAAGAGCTCAAATGAATACAAATAAGCTTAATTTGTTTAAAGCTTTATAATGCATGTATTATAAGTGTAGTATTAATTGTCAAATAATATGATAGGCCCTTATCACAGTCCTCATGTCATCACATCTGGCTTTGTTGAGTAACATAATCAAATTTTCAGTTCAAAAATACTTTAATCCACAAAATAGAGTAACACAGGAGAATCTCACAAGAACATTAAATAATGAAAATCACAGACAGAGCTGAACAAGACAGGAGCTGTGTCCGAAATCGCCCCCTATACCCTTAAATAGGGCACTATTTGAGGGGACAGCCATTTGTAGTGGTGTCCGAAACCATAGTGGACGATGTTGAGTGCACTCATTTAATCCCACAATGCACCGCAATAACGAGTGTACAGCCGATGCATGCTCAACGGCTTGAGAATACCCATAATGCACGGTGAGAGTCGCGCGCTGAATGAATTCCCACGTCTCGCCAGGAGATGGCGCCCGCAGCTGAATCAATCATCCATTCATTTTCCAAACCGCGCTGGTCCAACATAGTATAAATTCTTTTTTAAATTGATCATTAAATCGTTTAATTAAGGTTTGTACATGCTAGTTTCCATGGCAGAGTTCAACATAAATATTCATTACTACTGGAGCTGCCAGTTTGCTATGTTTCAAATTATTATTATACAGCAAGCACAAACTATGCGAAAATGGCAGCCCTTCCGGCGCACTCAGTGTCCAAATTTACTCACTCCTTTCATTCACTCCTTCAAGTGGACTATTAGTGAAGTAATGTAGGGAATAGTGAATGAGGGTATAGGGGGGCGATTTCGGACACAGCAAGAGAGTACTTACACACAGAGGTAACAAGGGAACTAATGATTGACAGCTGAATGTAATCATTAACCAAGAAGACAAACTAGTGCCCTGTTCGAAATCACTTTCTATATCCTCATTCACAAGTATCAATATAGTCGGATATTTTCTTTGAGCTGCCTTCTCAAACTTTCACTGCAGCAGCAGTGTTTATTCCTGCTTTGTAAATACGTTTAATTTCATGATATTTGTCATAACGATTTCTTAATCTTCAGAAGAGAAGTGAATTGTGCCGTCTCTCTCGCAAGAAGTGAAATAATGGATGCTCTCCATGTACCGTGTGATTGGCTGTTTGCCGCATGTCATACTTTCAGGTGCACATGCTTCAGAGTTAATCGCAAACTCTGGATTAAACCTGAGCTGACAGAGAACTTTTATAAAAGCATAAATACCGAGCGTTATGAGCCCGTTGAACCGGATCTAAACCAGGTTGGATTTATCTGGATTTGTCAACTCTAAACCTAGGCTGCGTTCGAAACCGCATACTCTCTGGGGTGCCTTTCCCAAAGCGAACTATCATCGCAAGTTCCATCATTGCCAGTAGAGTTCAATGGGCCTTACGACCATAGTTGACTAACGATGCTTTCGGGAAACGCACTCCTGAGTAGGTACTAAATGTCAATAAGTACTTACTTATCGAGCACTAAAAGAGTATGTACTTTATAGCCTGATCCCATTGAGTGGGGCTGTGTTCCACTCCAAATTTTTATGCCCTTCACTCGCTAACTTCCCTCCGTCTCGTGGACTTGGATGTGCGTCATTGCTTACGTTGCACGAGTGCCCACTACTGGCGGAACTCATGCATAAGCTTTAAATGAAACACACTAAGCCCTTGATCACTTGGAATTCACTATGGAGCTGATTTATTATTTAAACACATTTTGTACTAATGAATTTGTTTTATGCACCATTCTATATGCTTATAAGTTGTTGGAGAAAATATATAAAATCCTATCCACCTGTTTCTGCGGGGCGCTACTGTAAAAAAGAACGTGGGTACAACTTCCGGTGAGGCGGCGGAAGTAGCATACCGATGGTATTTTGTGTGCTAATTAGCAAAGAGGCTAAGTGTTTTTCGGATCATTGTTTACTTTGTAAAGTTGCAAACCTTAATGAGAGATGTCGTTACGGCACTCAGGGACAACATTTTTAGTTTAGTACATTTATTAGTTAATAATATCACAATACAATAAACAGTTTTCGTGCCCTTAATTGTCCTTTACTTTACTGACCTTCCACAAAAGTGCTGCTGCATGACTACAAGAGCATTCTGGCCCTGCAACACATGAACAACCCGCTGTCTGTTCTTCACCTGTCTCTGATGCTAGCACCAAAGCCTTATGATGCGATATTTTACTCCTACTGGTGTTGTGCGTGCCAGAGCCAGTCGCGTTTCCACTGTCATATATGCGATGCTAAAGGCTATTTATGTTAACCATTGCGATAATAAATACACACGTTTATGGAAAATACCAGAGACTGCTTGAGGAACGTAGACAATTCTTATATGATTATAATCGTGTATTTATTTGGTTTAATGTTTTATCTGTCTCTTCCCTGTGCCTTTGTTGATACCGGATGCATACGCATATCTTTCACAGATTCACACAGTCCGGTTAACTCGTATAACTCGTAACTCCTGTTTTCCTCTCATGAGCTCCCTCTGTTGCTCTGGCTGAAAGGATCAGGATAGATAGACAGGAGAGATCGCTCAAACGTCCTCGGATTGCAATCATCAGATAATTTAGAGGAAAATTAATAGAAATGCTCAGAAAAGTGACGTAAACATATGTTATCAATATATTTCTAAATGTGTAAGCCTTTGGACTTAAAAACCGTAATGAAGTTGTTTTGTGCACTCTTGTGATCGTAAATGAATGGAAGCAGGTGCAACTGAATAGGTATGAGTTTTCTATGTCAATATAAATATCAGTTAGATTTAGCATGATTGATGTGCACTCCTGACATAAATTAATAAATTACTGTTACTGTAACATTTTTTATTGTAAAACATTGTTCAAATATTGATGCTGGAATCTTAAATCTTTAAGTAAAAGCCAAACATTCGCAAGTTTGGATTGCTAAATCTTGAATGACTGTCAACTGTTGAATGAATGACTGTCACATCCAGCTTGTTTACTTCGAACCAGAAGATGCTCCCACTTTTGACGCAAGGCCTCATGGGGCGTAGGAAACTTGTGGATAGGTATATGAGCTGTTGGAGAAGTATAAACTTTAACTGTGAACATAAGGTAGCTAAACATTATGCAATTGAATCTCAACATAATATATTATAGACTATTATGTGATTAATTCTCAAAATAATTTATATATCATACACTTCAGTTGAGCGCAATCTGCTGTGACATCACAATCAAGTTGAATTGTGGGATACAGAGCTGCTTGAAGTGTACATCAGACTAGGGCTGTGTCCGAAATCGCCCCCTCTACCCTTAAATAGGGCACTATTTGAGGGGACAGCCATTTGTAGTGGTGTCCGAAACCATAGTGGACGATGTTGAGTGCACTCATTCAATCCCACCATGCACCGCAATAACGATTGTACAACCGATGCACGCTCAACAGCTAGAGAATACCCATAATGCACTGTGAGAGTCACGCGCTGAATGAATTCCTGTGTCTCGCCAGGAGATGGCGCCCGCAGCTGAATCAATCATCCATTCATTTTCCAAACCGCGCTGGTCCAGCATTATCATACAGGTATAAATTCCTTTTTAATTGATCATTAAATCGTTTAAAAGGTTTGAACATGCTTGAACATGTTTACAACATAATTATTCATTACTACTGGAGCTGCCAGTTTGTTACATTTCAAAAGATTATTAAACAGCACAAACTATGCGAAATCGGCAGCCCTTCCGGTGCACTCAGTGTCCGAATTCACTCACTCGTTTCATTCACTCCTTCAAGTGGACTATATTAGTGGACTAATGTAGGGAATAGTGAATGAGGGTATAGGGGGCGATTTCGGACACATCATAGGAATGCGATCCGGACATCATCCGCCATGTTGACATTATCACGTGACCTACGACGTTATCACAAGCGTAACTTAAAAGATATGAGTGACAAGTTTAATTCATCTATCTGTAAATACCTTGATATTGATTAAACTTGTTCATTTTGTGGTCTTGTTGAAGAAACAGCTGCCCATTTATTTTGTGATTGTAGTACAACCAATATATTTTGGGTTAATTTAAGTTCTTATATTTTTAACCATACTAATCTGACCCCCAGTTTTATCCTTAAAGATATATATATTTTTTTTTTTATTACGAAAAACCCAAAATCGTTATTTCTTGAATATGTTGTTAATTTCTTTATTTTATATGCAAACATTTTCATGCACAAGCAAAAGTGGCTTAAATCTCCTTTGTTTTCCTCTTTTTCTTGTTGAATTTAACTCTTGGTTCATCCCTTAAGCTCATAAATAACTTATATATAACATATAAATAAGCTTATTTAAAAAAAAAATTGATGCATTATGATCATTATGATTATGACCTTGTCATTGTGCTTTTTTGTGAGTATATAATATCATACTATGATGTACGCAAACCCACAATATTTGTTTTTTTAATCATTATGATAGCTCATTATTAAATGTCAGGATTATGTTATGTGTTAGTTTCATGCCTGTGTGTTTGTTTCCTGTGCTTCAGTTCAGTGTAGTCTTGATTGCATTCTAGTTAGTCTCTTTGGTTATTGATTACGTTCAGGTGTCTGTCATTATGTTCCCTGTGTATTTATACTCCCTGTCTCATTCAGTTCATTGTCAGTTTAGTGTGTGTATTGCTATGTGTTCATGGATCATGGATGAAGCTATCCCATCCAATATCCTGCCCAACCCACTGTCACCATCATCTCCACTGATTCCATCATATTCCCTGGATTTACCTGCCCCATTGGTGTCTCACAGCTCCTCGACTCCGTCCTAACCGCTGATCCCCCGCCAGCTCGTTGGCTCCACCTCGGGCTCTTTCAACACCAGCGTAGCTCTGTGATGCGGATCTTCTGGCTACACTTCAGGCATCCAGGCCCAGTTTTCCACCTCGACCTGTCAGCCCTTCGGATCCGCCTTGGCTCTGCGCTCCCTCAGCTCTGCAGTGGTCCGCCATCACTAAGGCTCCACCAGGCTCCCTTGTACCTCCAGCTCCACTTTGGTCTCTTGTCACCCTGGTTTCGCTGTGGACTTCCGGGCCTCTGGCTGCACCTCAACCCTCCATCCAGCTACACCTGGATCCTCCTTCCTTCCGGTTCCACTATGGTCCTCGCCTCCTCCGGTGTCGCCCCGTTCTGCCAGGCCCCCACCTCCACCTCGGTCACTCAAGCCGACGACGTCACCTCAGTCCTCCAGGCCTGCGATGTCGCTCTGGGCTGTTGTCCTTTCAGCTTCGCTTGGGTCTCCACCTCGTTCCACTCCTCTGCCGTTGGTTGACACTCAGGGTCCGCCCAGTAGGACATTTTGGACTCCACCTTGGCTCCTCCCTCCCTCAGGTCCGCTGTGTGATTCCTCCCTGCTGTCTCCTCCTGTCTCCTGCCTCCTGCCCATCTTCAGCTTCTCCTCGCCCTCCTCCTAAACCCCCTCCCTCCCTCCACAGCTGGACTTTTACTTTCTGCGCGAGGACACACCTAGTGGGAGGGGGGAGTACTATATATATATATATATATATATATATATATATATATATATATATATATACATACATACATACATACATATATATATATATATATATATATATATATATATATATATATATAAGCACTAACACCTCACAGCACCAGTAATTCGATAAACCTACCTAGTACAGTTTTTCTCAGCGTTTGCAACATCTGCACAAAGGAGACGTCAGGCAGCTGCTCAGAGATCTCGCCTTTGATGAAGACTGTTGATTTTATACTCTAAAAATGTAAGTATTACTACTTAAAAATTAAGATTACCCCAGAATGAATTGCATTGCTAGCCCACCCCAACACTTACGCACAATAATAATGATAAATGCTGACCAATACTTAATTTTTTTTTTTTTTTTTTTTTACTGAAAATGATGTTTTAGTAAAACAAGAAAAAGCTATTTGTTTTGTCATATGACATAGCTATGCATGAATACAAACTACACAAATGCAGACAATGTGAATACATCTCAATTTTCAGTCAAGCAAATTAATGCATGAATTAATAAAATTATATTTTATTTACTGACAACAATAAGAAATATTAATAAATGAGTAAAAGAATGAATAAAAGTAACCATCACAATACATATACAAGTCAACAACAAATGAAACAAAGCTTTATTCCAACTTATTGTTCTAACAATCACATATATACAGGCGGTGAACTCCACATCCTACTACCATCTTAACACAGCAGTGCCAATTCTGCAGCTTTATTTTGATGAAGCACTGACCCAGAGGATGGGGAAGACCATGTCGTCAGCCCCCCTGAGCCCCACAACCTTGAAGCAAGTGTGGAAGAAGATGTGCGGGACAATCTGGCTGCCGCTGTGTCTGCTCCAAACATTCGTGTGCCTGCTCTCCATGAGCATGACTACCTGTAAAACATTTAAACACATTAAAACGTTTTACAATTCATTTCAGCATTCATTTCAGCATTCAGCATTCATTTCAGCATTCCATTTCTTGCCATATTTCATTTCATATTTTTACAATTAGATGCTAATTTTTGTTGCAGCTTTATTATTTTTGTGGTGTAGTGGGCTAAACCACTGAACTGATAAGCAGAAAGTTGCTGATTCGATCTCCACAGCCGTCACCACCAGTGTGTCCTTGAGCAAGACACTTTACTCCAGGTTGCTTCATGGGGATCGTCCCTATAATAAGTGATACTGTTCAATCCCTTTTTTTTTTTTTTTTTTTTTTCTGAACACAAAAGGTGATTTTGGTCTAGTTTGTCCTGCTGGTTTCAGTTCATACAATATCAGGCAATTGAGCCTGACTTCCATAAGCTTCATGACATTATTTGATGATGCTTTTGAAGCTTATGAAAGTCAGGCTCTATTGTATGAACAGAAACCAGCAGAACAAACATGACCAAAATCACATCCTCAATATTTTTTTGGTCTTTTTCTAGATGGTCTGGCTGGCTCTGGGTTCAATGAGGATGAAGGGACCATAGCAACATCCGGGCCAGATGAGGTAATAAGGGGAGGTGGAGTGATGGAGGGTTTCAAGAAAAATCCTCTGCTCTCATCCAGAAACAATCTCCAGCATATTCAGTTGTCAGACAAGACTGGAACTTCAAACGGGACCGGCTTCTATGGTCAGATGAAACTAAAAAAAGAGCTTTTTGGCAGCAAACCCAACAGATGGGTTTGGTGCACACATGGATAAAAAGTACCCCATGTCCACGGTTAAATATACTGCTGGATTTTTAATGTTGTGGGCCTATTTTTCTTCTGGAGGTCCTGGACATCTTGTTCAGATACATGGTATCATGGATTCTATCAAATACCAACAGATAAAAATTCAAAACCTGACAGCTTCTGCTAGAAATCCAATAATGGGCCGTGGATCTTCCATCAGGACAATGATCCAAAACAAACATCAAAACCAACACAAAAATGTGTCACTGAGCACAAAATGAAGCTTCTGCCATGGCCATCCCTGTCCCCTGACCTGAACCCTAAAGAAAATGAGTGGAGTGAACTGAAGAGAAGAAGCACCAACATGGAGCTGTGAATCTGAAGGATCTGGAGAGATTCTGCATGAAGGAATGGTCTCTGATCTCTTGTCAGGTGTTCTCCAAACTCATCAGGCATTATAGGTGAAGACTCAGAGCTGTTATCTTGGCAAAAGGAGGTTGCAAAAAGTATTGAATAAAAGGGTGCCAATAATTGTGGCCAACATGTTTAGGAGAAAAACATTTATTTCATAATGTGATTTTCCCCCCACTTTCAATTCTTTTCCTTCAATGAAAGGTTAGATTTTTTTTTGTTGCTAATTTTATGAATTAAAGATCAAAAGGATAAACAATGCAGATTTATTTTTACAGTCATCTTTGATCATATTTATCAAGAGTGCCAATAATTCTGACCACAACCGTACTCACTCAAAGCCTTTGATGGCAGCATTCCTTCATCAGCCTCTCTCCACCGGATAAATCCTGTAACATCCAGACAAGATTCAAGTTACCTCTGTGATTTATGTGCTCAATACTATATTTAAATTGTTGAGAAAGTTGATGATGTGTCAACTCACTTTTTATCTAACACAAATGTTCCTTAATTTGTCAACAGTACTAATGGACAGGAAAAACAGATAACTTATGTTTAGTTACTGCAGATTTTTTGACATGTAGATTTATTTATTTACATTATTTACATTCATGTAATGTAAACAGTGTTGACAACAGTGAATTCTACGTAATAGCACATGTCATTCTGATCAGGGGTCCGTTCTTCGTACATTGCTAACTCAGTTAGCTGGATTTGACTGATGGCGATTTGGCATGATCTTGGATTGTTCGGTTCTTCGACACTCATGCTGGACTTGCTGTCATAGCAACAGGTCTGTAAGCTCAAACTTGCTCGGGAGCAGGCTCATTTCATGTAAACAGGATTAGATGGCATCTTTTAAGCGGAGGTGATGCTTAAAGTATGTCCCAGCCACTGCTACTTTCTTACAAGCGTATCCTAATGTGAACCAGGGACAATAATAATGATATAAAAATAAATTTGCAAATAATATTATAATATTGTGTAGTCTATCATAATATAGACACAGCCAGTTTTACTCATTGAGAGATTAATTTGTGAGGGAATAATTACCTAATAATTTTACTGGAATCTTACACACATGATGTACAGTCTATACCGTGCATGCATTAATTTGAACCGCGACAGCCATTATGGGAGTGGCTTGATGCAGCGCAGGAGATGCAGATGACTTGATCTTGACCCTTCAGGAACTTTAATTAATGCTGTCACATAACAAATGTGCTTCAAAGGTAAAATTAAATGAAATGCTAATTACAAAATTTAAATAAAAATGTAAAGCCTGTACAAATAGCCTACTAGAAATCGAGAATATAACCTTAATTGGGAATCATGTAAAAAAAAAAAAAAAAAAACAGTGCACATTTAATTTATCTATTATAACTTTTATGGCTGTTTTTTTTATAAAGGTCCAGAAATTCGCCAAGTTGTTCATCAGGTGTCTTTTTAATTATATGATGTCACTATGTTGCCGTCTTGACGCCAGCTAATCACTGCATTGTTGATCGTGGTTTCGAGTATCGATATATCTGCCCTTTTTGAGCAGTATTTTCAGACAATTTAATCCAGATATTTTAATCCAATCTGCAAATTCGTTTGAAGAGCGAAATTAGCCAGAGATCAGTTATCACAATTAGAAGATCTGGCATCTGTCATATCATCTCAGATGTATTAAGCGAGGTACAAAGAATGATGTCTATTTCATGTTGTGATGTGCTCATCTGCAATACTTAACGAAAGTTTTCCTATCAAATGTCAAAGAAACATTTAGTAAGCATCTTTAAGATGTATATGGTTTTAGAATTTATGTAAATCCATTTTGGAGATGTACGTGTGATTACTAGAGCTCCCCTGTTAGCTATACACAATAAAACGTGTTTTTCCGACAAAATCACAACTATACCCTACTGCCTAGCGACTTTACACCTTCAACAATTCAACAGTTTACTCTACAGATGTTAAGCAAATGTGATTTTAACACAAGTTAAACACATGTTTTTAGTTTTTAATACTCAAATTTGCAAACACCCGCATCGCTTTTCTCCTCCTGTTTGATGACGTACTGCTTTTTGCCTAATATACAGTAGGGAAGTATAGGGTTCTGAACACAGCCGTACTTTTTGTTCAGCTCGCTAGGTTGTGATTCAGAGGAGCAAGTTGGTCCAAATAAAGTGGGTCCCGTCTTTAATGGATAAGTGTTTTGCAAATCCCACGTTGACCTTGCAGAGATTTGAGAAACCATTGTCAAAATGTTAAACTGTTGTTGTATGGCTATGGTTATTTTAACCAATGACTCTTCACATACTTTGGAAGTATATACAAAAAAAATTTGCTTTTGCAGTGCAGAACACAGTGCCTTCTCGACATGTGCACAGCAGAGCCAGCTACATTGTTTGAGGGCAGGTCAAAGTAGACGTTGTTCGCGAGCAGCCAGTGAAGACTGGCTGCAAATTTGTTACATTGTTAAGTATGAATGTTACGTAAGTAAGACTGGAATTACCGGTGACTCCTTTCAGCAATTCAGAATCAATTCTTTCTTTTGGGAAACAATAATTTTTTCGTGCTCTTTGATCTTTAAAACTTTGCATACCTTTTACATTCACAAACAACTATATTAGCCTACTGCAAGGTAATGTATGGAAAAAAGCATAATAGTGGCACTTTAAGCATTATTTAATGTTTGTTGATGATTTTTTATGATTCTTTTAATCATTATAAACAATTTCTCAAAATCATTTGCAGAATTTTAAAATGTCCATGATTGAATTGAAAGTACTGAAAATACTGACATTTGTAAGCATTTCAATTTACATGAAATAATGATCTGTTAATCATTATGTAATGTTAATAAGTTCATTAGTAATATGCAGTACCTCACGTCCAGATTCTGAAGCACTCATCGTCGGATATTACATTATCTTATATTTCTAGCTGTGTGAATATACCATCTAATGATCTGTTAAACATTATATAATGTTTGTTAATGATTTATTAATGAAAGTTATTATAAAGTGTTACCCAGAATTTTTATTTTCCAAAAATGTGCTCTTTTAACTAAAATGATGCAATCTCCACACCAGACTGCGACCCAACAGTCCGTGCTGCATTACATCACTAATGTAATGAGTCAAACACACCACGTCAGTTTCATTTCAGTTTATTTCTTTCTGTATGTCTAAATTCTAGTCTCTTAAAATATAAAATGCATTAACATTAGGCAGTTGTGTAACTAACAAATACATTTTTGGAGTCATAAATAAAATTGATATTCAGCTTTAAAGCTTTTACAGTAACAGTAATTAAAGTTATGTTAAAAGGTGATGCCCTCAGCATTAACAGAAGACATGATGTTAGTGTACAATGCAGTGCATTTGATGATCCATGTGTGTATGAAGCTCAAAGTCTGTCAGATAAAGTGCAAATGTGCTTTGAATTCTGACAGCGCTAAAATATAATTATGCACTCACACATTTGCGTAAGCTTCCCTCGCTTCTGAAGGTCACTGGGATCTGTTTGTGTTACACACCAGAAAATAATTAAAATATTCATAATATAATTAGAATATTTTAAAAGAAAAAAAAAAATCCCTGGAGATTCCTCTTTCAGTTTTTTTTTTTTTTTTACAAAGCTAAATTTTAAACGCTTTGGGCTATGTTTCACAAAAGCATTGTAGGCTTAAGTAGATCGGCACCAATGGTCTCTACGATCAACTTAGCTCACAATGTTATTGAGAAACGCAGCCCTGGTTATTAATATTTGACAATCTTGTCGAGGTGTTCCTAATTCTTGTGCTTTTCAAATGGACTGGAATCTGGATCTCTGAAGTTGCAGCGCTGTCTAATGTTTGACCTCTGGCTCTGAACGAGGAAACTGCTCTTCAGTTCGACAGATTGTACCAGCCGTCTTGATTTGCGACCTGATTTACGGAGGCGAACCTCTACCCAATCTGCAGCACATTGCTAAATCAATATGGCTGTTGACGAATGCCCCTCCTGACAAATGAGGTGGCGGAAATCGACTGAAAACGTTTGCTAGTCTCCTGCTTCAGAATCCATTTCAGCACCAGGAAAGCCAGATGTTTTCCTGACATCTGTGGCACTGAACGGCGAGCAGTTGAAAGTGCAGTTTTCATCCAAAATAAGACATTGAACGTTCGGTGTAAAATGGCTGTGAATGTAAAACTTTCATTTGTCACATTCTGCAAACGTAATATGTAGATTCAAATCAAGTTTATTTCTATAGCGCTTTTCACAATACAGAATTTCAAAGTTATGATCGAACGTTCTTCCAATACTCTTAATAGAATGTCTGTTCAGAATTATATGGTCTTTAATAATGCTCTCAACTTAGTACAAAAACATTATTTTAACATTTCTGAAACATTTTAGTTGGATGTTTGTCTAATGTTTTTTAAATGTTACTACTTGTTTCAGAGTGTTCAGAGAACATTCAAAAATAACGTTCCCATACTGTTTGCAAAATTATAAAATGGAATGTTCCCTAAATGCTTGCATAACCCAGGAAAAACTTTATAAACCTTAAAGTCTGTGTAAAGCAACATTTACATGTTCTGAGTTTGTCACACCACAGAAAAAAGTGTTATTAACCACATAGCCAAATTTGAATGATGATAAAAAAAAAAAAAAAAAAAAAAAAAAAAACGCCAAGTAAATAAAATAAGTAGGGCTGTCAAGCGATTAGAACTTTTAATCTAATTAATTACATGATGTGGCAATTAATTAGTCAAATCTTCTTCAGCATCAAGTTTGTCATTTATTTTTCCAGATCATTTAAATGTTAATCATACTGTAGTTAAGGACAGAGAAGTTATTGCAGATACTTTTAATAATTATTTTATTTCAGTTGGCTCAACCTCTGAGTTTACTAATCCGGGTGTCTATACCTCTACGGAAACTGTTGAGCTTGCTCAATACTGCCCTTCACATCCATTTAAATTTTCATCCATTACCACTGCACAGGTTCTTAAAGCTCTAGAGAAATTAGATATTATAAAATCATCAGGAATTGACAAAATTGAGCCCTATTTCCTAAAACTGGCAGCTGATCTTGTAGCAGAGCCTATTGCCTCTATATTTAATTTAAGCCTCACCTCTAATGTTATACCTAAAATGTGGAAATCGACAATGGATACTCCATTATTAAAGGGCGGAGATCCCTTAGATACAAATAATTACCGTCCTACCTCCAGATTGCCAGGCTTAGCGAAAGTCTTTGAATCATTGATAAATGATCAATTAAAACAATTTCTGTCTGATAATAATATTCTTAAAGATTATCAGTCAGATTTTAGAACAGGATATAGCACCATTACAGAAGCTATGTTAGTCTCAAATGATATTATACATTTTTTAGATAGAGCAGCACAGGACTTTTTACTATTTGTTGATCTATCAAAAGCTTTTGACTCTAGATCACAAATTTATGTTACAAAGATCTGTTCTAGCCCCTCTTTTATTTTGTATTTATATCAATGATTTAGGTCATGGAATAGATTTAGCAAAATACATTTGTATGCAGGTGACACAATTATTTATACAACAGCATCTTCTCGAAATCAAGCCTTGAAGCAATTGCAGAATGCTTTTCAAGTACTGCAGCACTCGTTGTTGCAGTTAAAATTGGTTTTAACTCAAACGAGACAAAATATATGATATTTAATCGTGGTCACTCTAAGGTAACAGATATGGCAATCACAACTTTAGATGGTATATGTTACCGGATGTATGCTGAAAGGATGAGGCGAGTACGGAGATCCACAATACAGACATTTTATTAACACTACCAGAACACACGAACAACATACACGGTGAAGCAAACAATAGAACAGAACAGGAGTGCAGGGAAAGTGTCCAACTTAAAGGGAGTGCTGACGAGGAACAACAGGTGCAGGGAATCCGGGGAGATGGTGGGAAGACTGATGATGGGAGTGAAGACAGGTGCACGGAACAGGAAGATGCTGGGAACTGGAGTTCAGGAAGGCGTGAATGTAACATTACCTCCCCCTCCCCGGTAGGCGCGTCCTCGGAGCTGGGAGCGAGGCCTGGAAATGGGGTCCAATTCATCCCCTCAAATTCAATTAAAAGTCCCACTGGTACTGGAGCGGGCTCAACAGCAGGAAACTTAGGGAACTTGGGCTGCACGGAGGCAGAAAACTCAGGGAACTTGGGCTGCTCAGAGGCAGAAAACTCAGGGAACTTGGGCTGCTCGGGGGCAGAAAACTCAGGGAACTTGGACTGCATGGGGGCAGAAAACTCAGGGAACTTGGGCAGCACGGGGGCAGAAAACTCAGGAAATTTGGGCTGCTCGGGGGCAGAAAACTGAGGAAGCTTGGGCTGCACGGGGGCAGAAAACTCAGGGAACTTGGCCGGCTTGGTTTTCCTCCTCCTTCTCCTTGGTCGTCTGGACCCAGCAGAGGGTTGTGGGTCCGACAGGACCCAGGGGAAAAGCTCACTGGAGGGGCATGCGGAGGAAGATGAAGGCCGACGAACTGGCCAGGCCGCCCGTGTTTCTGGAGGGATTGAACGAGAAATGCACGCTATATCCGGAACCTCTTCGATAACAAACTTAGAACCAGGACAAACTTAAAACAATAGAACAGGAGTGCAGGGAAAGTGTCCAACTTAAAGGGAGTGCTGACGAGGAACAACAGGTGCAGGGAATCCGGGGAGATGGCGGGAAGACTGATGATGGGAGTGAAGACAGGTGCACGGAACAGGAGGATGCTGGGAACTGGAGTTCGGGAAGGCGTGAATGTAACAGTATATTTTTAGTTAGTTCTTATAAATATTTAGGTATGTGGATGGATGAAAGATTAGATTTTGATGTACATATTGATAATTTGTTGAAGAAGCTCAGGCCAAAATTAAGGTTTTTTTTTATCGTTTAAGAAATTGTTTTCCTTACGAGGCTCGAAAGAAAATAGTAGAAAGTACATTTTAGTCTATAATTGATTGCGGTGATCTTTTATATATGCATGCAGCAACATTTCTACTCAGGAAATTAGTCTATGTTTATCATGCAGCATTACGCTTTGTTTGTGTTGCTGAGTCACGTATGCATCATTGCACTTTATATGAAACTTTAGCTTGGTTATCTTTACATCAAAGGAGAAAGTTGCATATGTATTTATTTATTGCAAAGGCTCTTTTAGGCAAATTAAAGGCTCTTTTTATACTTCAAATCTTTTCATTCTTTATACAAATAGTTATTGCTCTAGATCTAGTTCTCATATTCGGCTAAACATTCCAAGGGTATTGTCAGAATTTGGTAAATGTGTTTTTTCTTTTATGCTCCTTGGGCTTGGAATGATTTGCAAAATGTGCTTAATCTAGATGCACTTTCACCTTTGAGCATTTTTAAATGTCTTTTGCTTCATGTTTTAAAGGACACTTGTAAATGTTTCTCTTGATTTTATTTATTAATTTTCAATGAGTAAGTTGTGGCATTGTTTTTCGTGATTCTCTCCTTGTGTAACTTTATATGCTGCCGTCTTGACCAGGGTAGCATTTCCCAAAAGCATTGTAAGCTTAAGTTGATCGTAGCTCAACTTAGCTGAGAAATTACTCCGAAAAGATAAAGTCATTATTGTGTAAAGCATCAAATAGACCATACAAAAAGTAACTTCAGCAAGAAAGATTTTATTTAATTCAACATGGA
This sequence comes from Ctenopharyngodon idella, assembly GCF_019924925.1. NCBI lineage: Eukaryota > Metazoa > Chordata > Actinopteri > Cypriniformes > Xenocyprididae > Ctenopharyngodon > Ctenopharyngodon idella. The sequence continues at coordinate 37,085,790 of NC_067226.1, forward strand.
ATTTATTAGCCTACACATACTCTTTTGGACAATGAGGGTGAGTAAATGATGACTTAATTTTCATTTTTGGGTGAACTACCTTTAATTATTTTTTTTTTATTTTTTTTACACCAATTGGTGTATGACATCAAAGTACCACAAGAGCGATTAGAGAGCAGACGGCTCCGTATGCTTTTGAATTGCTCTTGCGATACTCTGTGCAGTGCCGCTTCAAGACCAGCTAGACAATGGTTCACCTGTTTTGTTCAAAACGTGGATTCAGAAATGAAATTTCGCTATGAGTTACTTGGAGACGAACAGTTCCACTTTGTCTTTATATTTTCGCTGGCAAAATTGAGCAAAACAGTGTCTAAAATAACACAATATTAACTTCTTATTTATTGAACTGTTGTATAAAATTAGTATCACATTTGCAATCGTGCTATTCTGGACAAAAAAAAAAAAAAAAAACACTCGTGTGATATTGCACTCGTTGCTCATGTGATATAGTTTAACTATATCATATGATGTGAAGATGAGACAAAAACTAAACAGGGGGCAGTTTTTTGCCCCATATCTTTAATTTTCGTGTCATTCAAACTACATTCTATAGGCTCCATCATGAGTTGTTGCTCTGTATCATATTCGTCATCAATCAACTGTATGAAATGGCAGATGACCTATATTGGGCAAGGCGGTTCGGCCCTATTCACCAGAAACAGTGGATTGTGAATCAGTGAATCCCAGTTGTCTTCGATGAAAGTTTGTAAAAAGATCCGGTGTAAAATGTTTACTGCAGAGACGGCTGTTGGTAGTGATCCTCAGCTCTCCATCAAGGTGGCTCTTCACAAAATTAATCCACCTCTTCTTGATATCATCGTTTTTAGGAAATTTAAAAAAGGAGACCAAGCTGTTTTGTAAATTATCGCAACCAAGTAATATGCATTTATGTGACGAATCTAGCAAACTGTAGGCTGTAACTAACGGTAATGACAGTAACTCGCAATTGAGCAGGCGAACTACTGATGCTAATGCACTCTAGTTATTATACAGGTGCTGGTCATATAATTAGAATATCATCAAAAAGTTGATTTATTTCACTAATTCCATTCAAAAAGTATCATCAAAATATCATCAAAAAGTTGATTTATTTCACTAATTCCAATCGAAAAATGAAACTTGTATATTATATTCATTCATTACACACAGACTGATATATTTCAAATGTTTATTTATTTTAATTTTGATGATTATAACTGACAACTAAGGAAAATCCCAAATTCAGTATCTCAGAAAATTAGAATATTGTGAAAAGGTTCAATATTGAAGACACCTGGTGCCACACTCTAATCAGCTAATTAACTCAAAACACCTGCAAAGGCCTTTAAATGGTCTCTCAGTCTAGTTCTGTAGGCTACACAATCATGGGGAAGACTGCTGACTTGACAGTTGTCCAAAAGACGACCATTGACACCTTGCACAAGGAGGGCAAGACACAAAAGGTCATTGCAAAAGAGGCTGGCTGTTCACAGAGCTCTGTGTCCAAGCACATTAATAGAGAGGCGAAGGGAAGGGAAAGATGTGGTAGAAAAAAGTGTACAAGCAATAGGGATAACCGCACCCTGGAGAGGATTGTGAATCAAAACCCATTCAAAAATGTGGGGGAGATTCACAAAGAGTGGACTGCAGCTGGAGTCAGTGCTTCAAGAACCACTACGCACAGACGTATGCAAGACATGGGTTTCAGCTGTCGCATTCCTTGTGTCAAGCCACTCTTGAGCAACAGACAACGTCAGAAGCGTCTCGCCTGGGCTAAAGACAAAAAGGACTGGACTGCTGCTGAGTGGTCCAAAGTTATGTTCTCTGATGAAAGTAAATTTTGCATTTCCTTTGGAAATCAGGGTCCCAGAGTCTGGAGGAAGAGAGGAGAGGCACACAATCCACGTTGCTTGAGGTCCAGTGTAAAGTTTCCACAGTCAGTGATGGTTTGGGGTGCCATGTCATCTGCTGGTGTTGATCCACTGTGTTTTCTGAGGTCCAAGGTCAACGCAGCCGTATACCAGGAAGTTTTAGAGAACTTCATGCTTCCTGCTGCTGACCAACTTTATGGGGATGCAGATTTCATTTTCCAACAGGACTTGGCACCTGCACACAGTGCCAAAGCTACCAGTACCTGGTTTAAGGACCATGGTATCCCTGTTCTTAATTGGCCAGCAAACCCGCCTGACCTTAACCCCATAGAAAATCTATGGGGTATTGTGAAGAGGAAGAGGCGATATGCCAGACCCAACAATGCAGAAGAGCTGAAGGCCACTATCAGAGCAACCTGGGCTCTTATAACACCTGAGCAGTGCCACAGACTGATCGACTCCATGCCACGCCGCATTGCTGCAGTAATTCAGGCAAAAGGAGCCCCAACTAAGTATTGAGTGCTGTACATGCTCATACTTTTCATGTTCATACTTTTCAGTTGACCAAGATTTCTAAAAATCCTTTCTTTGTATTGGTCTTAAGTAATATTCTAATTTTCTGAGATACTGAATTTGGGATTTTCCTTAGTTGTCAGTTATAATCATCAAAATTAAAAGAAATAAACATTTGAAATATATCAGTCTGTGTGTAATGAATGAATATAATATACAAGTTTCACTTTTTGAATGGAATTAGTGAAATAAATCAACTTTTTGATGATATTCTAATTATATGACCAGCACCTGTAGTGTTAGGGAAGGGGCCATGCTCAGTGGCTCCAGTGCATCACCGAGCCATGATTTCAGGCCCGTCCAAAAAAATCCTGAACACAAAAATGGTGAAAACTGTTTAACTGTCTAACTCCACAACTGACCATATGCACGTAACGTAAGCACTTCGCAATAATATAAGCCAGCTGGAAAGCTTCTGGTGAAATGTCACTTGTTGGTGTGTCGGTATCTTCAGTGTCCTGAGGTAGCTTTAACAGCCAGCAATACTTAGTTTATAATCAGAATATAGTTATTTAAATAGTCAGGCCTAGCATTAGTTATTCAAACGTGACAAAAAAAAGATGTGTCTCGGTGTGTTTCTCCTCGGCAAAATTAAATTCGATCATCAGTTTTCACACTTTTGTGTGGAATAAAAAAAGCATCAATAGGAATCTTGCTAGAGAGGCCAATCTGCTTCGAGTGTAACTAAAACGAGCCAATGCACATTGGCATGCAATCATATGCAGCAGCTGCTCGCCTCGCAGCGCAGGTATATAATGAGCAGCAGGTGCGTTGCATCTTCAGCTTTTTGCTTCGGAGCCGAACGGTATGTTCCTGTCTCTCTGCAAGCGTTTGAGAAAAACGAGTCAGCTCTTCAAATTTTCTCTTCTTCAGTGCGGGCATACAGCACAGCAGCGGGGTCAAAGTCCTCTCTTCTTTTTTTTTTCCTTTCTCTTTGTTTTTGCCTTTTGAGCAAAAAGCTGTTCTTTCAGCTTAAAAAGGCTGTTTTCATGGCCGCTAACAGTGCGCTCTGAGGGAGCCCTTGTTCGTATGAGAGAACAGGGTGTTCGCATCCTCAAATATCTTGACGACTGGCTTATTCTAGCTCAGTCTCGGGATCAGTTGTGCGAACACAGGGACCTGGTGCTCAGTCACCTCAGCCAGTTGGGCCTTCAGGTCAACTGGAAAAAGAGCAAACTCTCCCCTGTGCAGAGGATCTCTTTTCTTGGTATGGAATGTGCACAGTCGGTGTTGAACTGCTTGAATACGTTCAAAGGCAGGACAGCGTTCCCACTCAAATTCTTTCAGAGGCTCCTGGGGCATATGGCAGCGGCAGTAACCCTGCTCGGTTTGCTTCATATGAGACCGCTTCAGCACTGGCTTCACGGCCGAGTCCCGAGATGGGCGTGGCAACGCGGCATGTTCCGAGTGGCAATCACTCCGGAATGCCTCCAAGCCTTCAGCCCGTGGTCGGACCCCTTGTTTCTTCGGGCAGGAGTGCCCCTAGAGCAGGTGTCCTGGCATGCTGTGGTGTTCACCTCTGAGGAAGGACCTTCTTTCTCAGAGATAGGGCACCCTTTGGCACCCGCGTCCAGACCTCTGGAAACTCCATGTCTGGTCCCTGGACGGGACGCGGAGGTTCTAGGTGACTTACCCCCCAAAGTACTTAACACCATCACTTCGGCACATACACCGTCTACGAGACATGCTTACACCATGAAGTGGAACCTGTTCGTCAAGTGGTGCTCTTCTCGCCGAGAAGACCCCCGAAGATGTTTGATCAGAGTCGTGCTTTCCTTCTTGCAGCAAGGGTTGGAGCGTAGGCTGTCTCCCTCCACCCTCAAAGTTCATGCTGCTGCAATTTCCGCATACCACGACCACATCGATGGCAAGTCTGTTGGTAAGCACGACCTGGTCGCCAGGTTCCTCCTCGACCCCCCTCCATACCCTCTTGGGACCTTGCTCTGGTGCTTCGAGCACTCCAGAATGCTCCCTTTGAGCCCTTGCAGTCAGCAGACTTAAAGATTCTGTCGATGAAGACTTTGCTGCTGGTTGCACTGGCCTCCATCAAGAGGGTGGGGGAACTGCAGGCATTTTTGGTCAACGAATCATGCCTAGAGTTCATGCCTGGCGATGGCCACGTGGTACTGAGACCCCGGCCTGGCTATGTGCCCAAGGTTCCTACCACTCCCTTCAGGGACCAGGTAGTGAGCCTGCAAGCGCTGCCCCCAGAGGAGGCAGACCCAGCTCTGGCTTTGCTCTGTCCAGTTCGCACTTTGCACTTATACAGAACTCAAAGCCTCAGGACCTCAGACCAGCTCTTTGTCTGTTACGGAGGCCAGCAGAAGGGAAAGGCTGTCTCCAAGCAGAGGATGGCCCACTGTACCCTGCCCACTCAGGTTGCATGCTCACTCTACGAGAGCTGTTGCATTCTCCTGGGCACTGGCTCGTGGCTCCTCGCTGACAGATATTTGTAGAGCTGCGGACTGGGCGACACCTAACACGTTCGCTAGATTCTATAGCCTTTGTGTCGAGCCGGTCTCCTCCCGTGTTCTCACCTCAGGTCAGAGGCACGGAGAGGCCTCGGCTTAGTGTCGGCTTGCTGCGCTTATATGCGCTTATTACTCCAGAGAGTCCCTACAAGGCAGACCCTGTTGAGTCCTCCAATCTCCCTTCGGCAGCCTGACGTGGCGGAACGTCTGGCGCCAGGCCTATACTCCGTTGTATCCTTGAGAACCGGATTTAGGCTGGGTACCATATGTGTGACCCTACAGGGATCCCATATGTGTAGTTCCACGGTTGCTCCTAAACGAAGCTTGTGTCTTTCCCTCTGGGAGAACCCACCTCTCATCAGGTTGGAGTCACCCCAGTACCATATGTACTTCCATATGTACTTCTCCACATAACTCCTTCGGGGAAGGATGTGGCTTCCGCAGCATTCCTTTCCCAGCGAAAGGTTACGCTTTCCCAGTGTTATCCAATAGTCTCCCTGAAAGGGTTTTTGGGGAACAGCAGTGATTGACACTCTCTGTGTTAGCCCTGTCCCACCGTCCTTAGGCAAGGGGGTTCAGGTGGCTTACAACAGAGCGCTGGAAGGGGTCAGCTCCTGTGGCGCTTTGGTAGGGATTCCTATTTGTCAGTCTGTCCGATGTACATCGAACTTTACCAAGTGAATGGGAACGTCTCAGTTACAAAGGTAACCCTCATTCCCTGAAGGAGGGAATGGAGACGTACGTCCTGTCACGACAATCGCTGGACCCCGCTGATGCTGCCGCCTAACCTGTTCGGCTCCTCAGCGAAAACCTGAAGATGCAACGCACCTGCTGCTCATTATATACCCGCGCTGCGAGGCGACATTAAAAAGTCAACAGTTCACCAGAAATGCCCAAGCTGGCTTGACGAAAACCAGGAAGTAACCGTGTATAGTCAATTCAGTACTACATAGCATAGATGGGTTTCTGTGCAGTGTCATCGCAGAGATGCCCACGCAACTAGGGGGCAGAAAGCAATGTCTCACCATTAATGAGAGTTAATTTCTTAATATAATTGGCGGAATCAGCACTACCTAGGCTTCCAAAGTAATTGATGCTAGCCATTTCCTCACTGTCACACACCTAGCTAGCTGTCACATGTCTCATGTCTTGTACAGTATGTTTACAGTATCAAATTTCTTTCAAATGTAGCCTTGTCGTAAACATTTAGAAAGGCTCAACAACCAACAAAACCAGGTAAGTTCATAAATTCATAGGGTATGTCAGGTTTTTATGATTAGCAAACTTAGTTGGACAATTTCATTCAGAGACCTGACTAACGTTATTTCTAACTAGTCAACTGTTGTTAGCTAACATCGTACATAATGTTATATTAATATGCAAATGAAACACAAACAAACAGATCCAACTCTGAAATGGCAGTTTATTACTGAGTCAACAAGAATTTACAAACAATGCGAAATCTACGTTAATTACAATGGTTGATTAACGTTACAATCTTCTACAGGTGTTATGTTGAGTTCTGCATAACGTTACATGCCAAGAATTGCGTGCACCTCCAGTTCTGTTTAAAAACGATGTAATATTCTTTGTGGGGTTCATTAATGGTGATAAATAATTCGGCAGAACAGATGTTGTAGGCTACCTGCAGAGATTTGCATCCACCTCTTTTCTCAGCATAAATGACTGTTACCCAGGGTGCGAATTACGGGGGTTGGAAGGCTTGATCCCCCCTGAAGGACATCAAAATAAGATGCTGGGGGGGTCAAAGAAAGTAGTCTACCCGTAATATGAAACATTACCTATAAATATGAAAATTGCGGCATTACATTTACAGCAGATTTGTTCGTTAGCCTACATTGTATTTATAGTCATTTTCTTTTAAGCGTGTAGTTTGCAGTGTTGAGCATTATAACCAATCACACACGTTTTTGTTAAGTTTAGGAATGCAATGTCCAATCAGAGGCGTTGTAATTAGTCACTGCGCAAATGCTGGTGACTAATGAGGGTTGCACGCTCTGCGCATAACGGGACGTTCTAAAACGTTCAAACACTTAAAGTGAAAAAGCTTAACGTGGCTTAATTTACTAAGACAGAGTTATTAACAAGAGTTAACAACTTAGTGAACACCATACTAATAAAGCATACTATGTACAGAAAAGCAGATGAGCCCATATATGAACGCAACACGTTTAATTAGCTAAGCATTTTCCTCTCATAAAGAAAACACTTAATGTGGCTTAATGTAGCTACTAAGACAGTGACATTAAAAGACCAAACTTAGTAAACACTATACTAATAAAGTATACTATACAGAAAAAATTGGTTTGTGCAGAATTTGATCTTTTAACAGCCTATCACTCAGTAGGCTACATTAAGCGACATTAAGCTTTTTCTTTATAACGGTTTTCCATGGGAGGAAAACACAACATGTAATTAAACGAATTGCGTTCATATTCTGGGCTCATCTGCTTTGCTGTACATAGTATGGTTTATTAGTATGATGTTTACGGAGTTTGGTCTTTTAATATCACTGTCTTAGTATATTAACCACCGGTTTCACAGACAAGGCTTAATCTAGTCCTAGACTAAAATGCATGTTTGAGCTGTTTTCACTGAAAGTAACTTGCCCTGACATATCTTAAAATATGTCAGTGCCATTGTTCTGTCTCAAGAAGCACACCAGTAATGTTTTTCTAGGGCATGTTCATAAAAGCTACTTAGATGCGCTAATTGAACTAAGGCCTAATCCTGGCTTAATCTAAGCCCTGTCTGTGAAACCAGGCCTAAGCCATGTTAAGCGTTTTCTATGGGAGGAAAACGCTTAACGTGAAATTAAATGCGTTGCGTTCAAATTCTGGGCTCAACTGCTTTTCTGTACATAGTATGGTTTATTAGTATGATGTTTACTGAGTTTGGTCTGTTAATATCACTGTCTCAGCATAAGACTCGTTAGCGGTTTTGCCCCCTGAATGCGCGTGCATCCAGTATTGTTTATATACAAGAAACTCGTTTATAATTCACAGGCTTTGTAATGTGTTTTCAGCAAAACATTTCTAACATTTATAATGTGTTTAGAAACAATTGCCTTTACACTGACTGAAAAACTGGACATTTATAACGTTCATTACAGTAGCCTATACATTCAGAATGTTTCCATAAATTAGTGGGAACGTTAGCAAAATGTTCTTAGAACTTTTCTTTCTTTTTTTTCTGGATTTACAGAAAATGCTTGTTTCAATCAGGAAGTAAATTCTGCAGATTCAAGTACTCGCTAAAATCAAAACAGCAATTACTGTAGATTCATAAACTGGTGGTGATGATTAATGCCTCGTGAAAGCTGAAGTGTAATTGAGCAGCACTCAGATGGCAGATGCATTTCACTGACATCAGACGGCTGGATGCTTAACCAGCAAAACAAATTAGCTGCATTAAAAGACCGTCAGCTCGAGACTCCATCTATGAGGGAAACAGTTAAATGTCTGAGATGTGGGTTTTCCCATTAGCTCCAGTTCACATGGGCCTCATGTAAAATGTCTTTATAGGGTTTGCAGGCCAAGACACAATATTTTGTGGATGAAATGTTATTTTATACGGCTGTTCCACATTATTACGTAATTAAGTAAATTATTATTAAGTAAATTTTCACAAATAATTAAACTGCACATTGAATTTAACATGAAAAATTGAAGTGGAAAGACGTCCTCCAATAATCTTTATTTTATTTACAAGTTTGAAAAATTATTTTTCACAGTGCAGTTCAGGGCTTCTCAACAATTTTCAGTCATTGGGTCATATAATGCAACCAAAATAAATACAGTTAAACTAATAGATCCACAGAAGAACAATTTACAAATTTATATAGAGTAGCATCGGGGTATATTTTGCATTTCCGCGGCTTGGAAAATGACATGATGAGTGTGCACACAGATTGTAAAACCAAATGACTGACAGCTGAGATGTGCTTCCTCCACAGTGCAGGACGTACTGTATTTTGTCTTACTTTTTTTTTTTTTTCTCACCATGAGGAAAGCAGTTTCTGAGCTCACATTTGCTCAGCAGTTTAATGCATCTGTTTAAGTTGTGATAATTAACTGCAACCACACTGGCTACTGAGTAGCCTACGTTCAGTGTTCTACACCGATTCTGCTTAATAACAACAATGGGTCATGTAGCAATGAAAAATGCTTCTAAAGCATTTATTAATCTTAGTTAATGTTATTTACTAATACAATCAAAAGTTTTATCTCTTAATATTATTTAATGGACATGTCAGGTTGCAGCTTTGATCTCTCCTCCTGCATGTGTTTTTTGTTTTGTTTTTCTTTTGCACGTGTGGGCTGCACGCAGCTGATGGGCTTTGTAATCAACGCGGCCGTGCACGCGCTTAAGCTGTTTCTCATTCTTTTTTGATTTGTGTTCCTATTTCTACTCCTCAGTTTTTTCCTTTTATTGCCAGTGTGTTTTGTCTATTTGACTACACGTTTATTTCAGGGGGGTATTCCAGAAAGCAAGGTTAATTCTCGGTTGATTAACCCAAATCTTGCTTACTCGCGGTATGCTGGTTCCAAAAACGCTTCCAGGAGAAAGTTCAGCCAACCCAGAGTTAGTTCCCAGTTAACACACAAGACATTAGGTGTGTTCAACATCGGCTGCGGCTGGATGCAACCGATCGGCAAGAGAAGCCGTGTGCAGGCGGGGAGGAGCTGAAAACGGAGACGTGAAGTCGGACACATTCTGTTTCCCATAGTGACGCTCGCGCTGCATTTGCATAGCCTACTTTATCACAGCTGAAGTGAAATAAATGCAATATTTGACTAATACATGAATGATGTTTCAGAGATAATTTCATTCAATACTTTATGTAATGCTTTTTGTACTGTTTTTTTATGGGGTTTTTTTATGTTTATGTACTGTTTTTACAAGAATAAAGTTCAACATAAGCATATATTATTTAAATAGTACCAGTGTAGTGGGGTCTAAGTTTTTTATCAGTTTAATTTTGATAAACATGACACGATACAACATCACGACTACATGAAAAGCTGTTATAAAAATACAGATTTGTGAGCCTTAGTGGAACTAAAGTTTTCAGAATAAACAGGAAACACACGTGATTGTTGTCATGTGGTGAATCCGGCCAATCGTGAAACAGCTGTGTCGTCATCAGAGCTCATGCAGCAGCACTTCAGAAACTGCGCTGGCTGACTCATCCGACTGCTCTCGATTTGAAGTCATACGTCGCAGTCACATGACGTCGGCCCTGTCTCAAATCTGACACAATTTCTTACCGGCATGCACAGCTTCAAGTCAGCCGCCGATCGGTCTGTGCAGCGCTGCATCAAGTCGAACAAGCCTCAATGATTCACCATGGAAACAGACGCTAAGAAAAAGCGCGCTATTTTACTTCCTGCTTCTTCTTTTGTTTAATGGCGATTTACATAACCTACTTAGTGTACATCACCACCTACTTGGTGGTTTTTTTCAATCTTTTAATTTAATAATCTTTATTCATTGAGAATAATAATTATATTGTTTGTCTGATGCTAATTATTTAATAAGATATCACATATGTATTTTGTTATAGAAATTCTAGTATAGAAAACATCCTGTTATAAAAAAGAAAAAAAAAACAGCAGATCCATGTGTGAGATGACAATAAAATAAATACATATTAAGTTTCCACCGAAATTACCCGAAACAATTTGTCCCAGGAACTTTTATCCCTGGAACTTTTTTCCCCCAGACCTATTGCTAGCTGTGTTTCCATTGCGGTCTAAAGTACCATGAAGATTGCCCGTTGTCGTAGGACTGCACATAGCGTTATTTTTTTTTCCCCCAAACGGTTCAGCGGAAATCCCCGCCCTGCAACTAATTTCATTGGCTGATGTTACAGTGACGGGTAGGTTTAGGGATCAGGGTTGGGTGCGGGCAATTGTTACCATGATTGACATGGCCAATGAAACGTTAAGAATCGGCTCCAGGGCGGGATTTCCGCTGAACTGGTTTGGGGGGGAAAAAAAATCACGCCTGCGTGCAACTTTCCAGTTCCTGCTGGATTTCGTCTTCTGCATATAAGCTTAATAAAGCCTGAAAATCATTGTCAGTCCATCGGTCGTATTTTTTAAACTCCATTGTTGATTCGAATATCAAACAACTCTTACTGCACGTATCGCAACAGACTTTAAAAAAATAATGGTTGAAATAAAATGCTGCGTGGAGTCAACCAATCAAAATGCTGCGTAAACTCAACCAATCAGCATGTTCAGCGCCCAAGTCCCACCCCCGAAAGTTCTGGAACTTTGAAAAAGTACTACCTAGCGAGCAGGTACTTTCAGAGGGGGAATTTTTTACCCGGAACTTCATTTAGACCCTGATTCCTGCAGTTGAAACACACCGAGTACCACCCCAAAGTTCCTAGTTCCTGGGAAAAGTTCCTGCGGTGGAAAGGCGGCTTTGTATTTAAATAAACATTTAAACATGTCAGGGTTCTGTCTAGTTTATTTCTTGGTTTTGTGACAGAGCTCTGACACTGCTATTGTCTCGTCTTGTCATGTTGAGCGTGCGGTTCCGAGTTCGCTCGGGCCGTATGCTCTTCTGTCCTTGTGAGTTGTCTTGTGTGCGGGGTGTGGTGTTCGGATCCCGGCACTTTGGTTTAGTTTGGTTTCGGTTTTGTGCCAGGATTCGGACATTCATGTTCTGTGTCTTTGTCTCTTGTGTGTGCATGGAATGATTCGCTCATTCTCATGCGCTTTGTCCTGTTGTGTGAGCATTCCGTTTCGAGTTCGCTCGGGCCGTGCGCTCTGTCTGCGTGTGTTGTCATGTTCTGTGTAGCACACAATTTGTTTACATCTGCTGCATGCTTTCATGTCGTATTTTATGTGAACACGCAGCTTGAGTTTCTCATAATTGCGTGTTCATGTCTCGTTTTGTGTGAGCACATGGCTTGTGATTGGTTTTCATTGGCCATGTGCTTGTGTTTTTATGTTTGGTGTGAGCACATGGCTTGTCATGTGTTTCCTTGTGCCATGTGCTCTCCTGTTGATTGTTTAACCCCGCCCATCTTGTTACCTGATTATTGGTTCATTTGCCCCACCTGTCCTCCATTACCTGCATTGTTTGCTCTCCTATTTATTCTCCTAGTGTTTGCAGTACTGTGCTGGATCATTGCTTCATGTTTACCTGCTCCTTGTGTGTTTTCCTGCAGTCAAGTCCAGTCAAGTCTTGTTTTCCCCCTTGGGGTAGTTTTTGTTGTGTTTTGTTATTTTATTATTAAATAAAAGCCCATTGTACTGTGATTGAGTCCTCACTTCATCCCTTTAACCCCAAACCTGACAAAACATTACTGCTTTATTTTTATATATATATATATATATATATATATATATATACACACACACACACAATAAATAAATATATATATATAACAGTAACTATTAATACGCTAATATAACTATATTAATTATATAACATGCATCTGAATAGCCTATCTCCTAAGCAAACTAACCCTGGACCTACTCCAGCTACTTACATACCCTGAAAGTTGCTCATCTGTTTGCCTCCTGACCTCTTCCTCTGTGATCTAGCCACCCATATCGACTTTGATCTTTTGCTGGGACATTGATTGACTGTTATTACTCAAATTTTAAGTTGCATTTAGAAGTGCACTATAGCATACTTTTTCAGAAGAGTACTACTTTTACAAAAATACTATACTTAAAAGAATATGCTATACTTAAGTGTGAACTGAATGTAATGTTTCCAGACACTTAATTGCATGGTAACTGCAATTGAATTAAACTATATTAAAGTTTAAATTCATATTAAATTAAATTAGCAGAACTTTAGATTGTTTTTGTACATCTTTATGTAATTTCATAATTACTTGTAGGCTATTGATCCTATTCATTTTGATGGAGAGCTGGTGATTTCCAGCGACACAAGCCACAGTGACCATTGGTGGCAGGGTATAGGCGTGTCCAGCGACGCAGAAATGTTGAGAAATGTTTAACTTTATGCAAATGAAGAGCGACTTTTGGGAATGACAAATAATAGGAGTGAAGTCAGTGGAGCGCACAAGATCCATCACTACATCCTGTAGTGAAGTTATTTTAGCAGTCAGCAACTTTACTATAATTTATGATATAGGCCTACCCTGTGTACATTCTGTGGTACTTGACGTGCTGACTCTGAGCCTGATTTTGTGATCCTGTAGACCTGCGCTTGCCTTTCGCTGCAAATAAATAGCCACGATTGCAAAGAGCACTTGCTGTTTCTTGTTCATCTTTAATATTAAGTACTGATTGTGTACTGATTCCATTTATTTAGTGTTTTCCCTTTTTAATGAATGTCATTTATAAAAGTTAATAGGCAAAAAGTAGTGGGAACGCCCACTAACGACCTTACCACCAGCCACTGGCAACAAAAAAGTCGCTGGCAGTTTGAACGCAGCTTAGACTTCAACCACTAGTCTGTGTTGTCGGAAATCATCGAGCACTTAAAGGGTTAGTTCACCCAAAAATGAAAATTCTGTCATTAATTACTCACCCTCATGTCTTTCCAAACCTGTAAGACTTTTGTTCATCATCGGAACACAAATGAAGATCTTTTTGATGAAATTTTAAATTTTGTCCCTCCATAGACAGCTACGCAACTGACATTTTGACACTTTGACAAGTTCATAAAGAGATCGTAAAACTAATCCATATGAATTGAGCAGTTTAGTCTAAATTTTCTAAAGAGGCTCGTTCATTTTATATGACGAACAGATTTAATTTAGGCTTTTATTCATAAACATTCAGCTCTCAATGGAGGGACAGAAATCTCTCAGATTTCATCAAAAAGATCCTCATTTGTGTTCCGAAGACGAACGAAAGTCTTAAGGCCGGAACACACCAAGCCGACGCCGACGAACTAGTGGCGACGAAAGCAGACTGCGGGGTTGGCTCACGTCGGCAGTGTCTGTGTCCAAAGTTGCCCTGACACACCAAACCGACGCTCGACACCCGACGGCCAAGTAGCACGTCATTCTGCGTCTGCGCAAGATGAAATGCATTTCCGTACCAGCAGGTGGCAGTAGCTGAACGGCCAATCAGAATGATCAGATGACCCGACAAGCTCCGACGGCGATTCAACATTTCGAATCAGCCGAAAAAAAGCCGACGAGGACCAACTTCAGCCGACGGTGCAGAACACACTGAGAAAACTTAGTCGGCCGACGAACAAAAACTGCCCGACGGCTGACCGTCGGCTTGGTGTGTTCCGCCCTTTAGGGGTTTGGAACGACATGAGGGTGAATAATTAATGATAGAATTTTCATTTTTGGGTAAAGTATCCCTTAAGGTTTTTTATGAATAAAAGGATGAATTTTCAACACCCTTTAAGGATTACTGCATTTCCTTATTAGAATCAATAGAGCAAAAGTACCAATATCTACAAACAAGGATGGAAACATGGAAGTATGCGTCCTTCAGATCTATTGCAACAAACCAGTCCTCGGACCAGATTTATGACATGATTTGCTTGAGAGTAAGCATCTTGAACTTGAGCTTAGTTGGCACAGATCTAGAATTGGACGTAAATCAAAATGAAGCAAAACAGACTTCAGTAGGGGGTAATGCCAAAATAACAGGGCAACAAGCAGAAGGCAGGTGAGAGACACAGCACTCTGGAAGGGAAGCTTCAGTTTGAATGTCTCTCCAAAGCTTCTTGAGCGTGCAGCCACAGTAACGAGCAGCAGGTGTGAGCAATCACCTCTCTCTCTCCAGCATCTGATAGAGTAGTAGCAGAGAGACACAAAGAGAAAAGAGAAAAGAGAAAAAAAAGACCAGCACACACAGAACAGAATATACACTACCATACTACACAGTCACGGAACGTAACACCCCTACCCATAAGTTTTCAAGCACCGACCCATGTCTTGAAAATAAACTGTACAAAAACTTTTTACTCTACAGCAGAATATAATCATGAAAGGGCATCGGCTACAGTATTTTCAGAACCTTTACAGTGCTGGATATAAAGTAACGGCAAGGCGAAACACACAAGGTGGCGGGGTTGGCAGAACTGCCCCCTGAGGGCACCGTGTAATGAGGTGGAAGCCATCTTCCCCTGGAGGGGTTTGTCCAGTGGCATCAGGACTTCTTCTCCGAAGCCCTCTTAGAAGCAATAACGGCCTTCAGATCTGTTTTTATCTTTGTCTTTAATCCCAGACAGATTTAACCACAGATGCCTCTCCGTGGCCACCAGGGCTGCCATAAATTGGCTGATTGATCTGACCGTCTCCTTAGTGGCCCAGAGAGATAAATCTGCTGCCTGACGTAGCTCTTTAATCACATCAGCGCTGGGTTCCCCGCCCTCATCAATGTCTCTGAGCAGTTCAGCCTGGTATGTCTGCAAGATTCATTGTATGCTGACATGCCGCGGCTTGACCTGCAGCCGAATAAGCTTTACCCACCAGCGTCGATGTAGCTCTCAGTGGCTTGGTGGGTAACTTCGGGGCTTTAAGGGACATTGCAGACTCAGGGGAGAGATAGCTCGCAAACGTCTCTTTCACCCTGGGCATGGCCCCATAACCATGTTGTTTAAAACCCATGATGTTACTATAATTAGATGTAGTTGGGCTAAACACATGAGATGAACCTCGGTGTGGAGGTCAGCAAATAACAGCAAGCCCCAAAGAGGAGGTTGTGAATGTGACGGCAGAAATTCTTCATCTAATTTGCTTTTGTGATGAAGCTCCTGTTTCTTGGCTGGCCAGTCGATGTTAAGCTTGGCTACAGCGCGAGTCACAACCTCCACGAGCTCCTCTAATGCAGGAGCAGGTAATGTGGAGCTGCTGTGGATCGAACTTGTTGGTCCAGCACATCCCACAGATGCTCGATTGGATTGATATCTGGGGAATTTGGAGGCCAGGGCAACACCTTGAACTCTTCATCGTATTCCTCAAACCATTCCTGAACAATGTGTGCAGTGTGGTAGGGGGCATTATCCTGCTGAAAGAGGCCACTTCCACCAGACACCACTTGACACCATTGTTATGAAGGGGTGTCAAAATCACAACCACATGAATGGCCAGACCCAGGGTTTCCCAGCAGAACATTGCCCAGATCACACTCCCTCCACTGGCCCATGTGCACATAGTGCATTCTGTTGCTTTCACTTTCCCAGGTTAATGGCGCACACATACACGGCTGTCCATGTGATGTAAAAGAAAATTGGACTCATTGGACTAGGCAACCTTCTTCCACTGCTCCAAGGTCCAGTTCTGACGCTCACATGCCCATTGTAGGTGCATTAGACAATGGACAGGGGTCATCATAGGTACTCAATGTGGCCCTTGTCAAAGTCACTCAGATCTTTATTCCTGCCCATTTCTCCTGCATCCAACATTACAAGAATTATGAATTATTAATGATCAATGATTATCAATGACATTCGCTTCACTTTTGACTGGTCATAATATATTTGGTCTTTTATTTCATTAATATTATATTATCTGCAAGTGCAGTTTATATATATATATATATATATATAATTTATTTGTATGTTCAAGAACATTAGAGAGAGTTTGTGGTAAAGTTTTTTTGGACTTCATATGTGCAGCTGAGAAAATTCTGACAGACACTCTAATGACATCCACTGACCATTTCAGCGTTTCTGCTCTCTCTGTCTTTCTCTTGCTCTCCGCCTGTAGCGAGCCATGTCATTTAGACGTAAAGATGTCACTACATCAGTACCGTGAGTCAACAACATGAATTAATACTTCAGAGAAATGCTGCACTGCAGAGCGGCCACCTTACAGATGTCTTAATCTGTGAATGTATGCGTGCATCTCAAACACAATCAAAGGAAAATAATAAATATAATATATCTAAAAAATACAATCAGAGTCTGGACTCAACTATGACATTTATGCTAATACTTACCATCATAGACACGTTCCCATAATATTCAGTTTTCAATGGATATTGTGCCTTATTTGACCAAACTATTATATCTTTCCCATGAGAGAATCATTATGCAAATAAATCAGCATATTAATTTTGTAACTACTTGCTTTGCATTTTTGACACTGCATATTCAGGGCAGTTCAATGGGATCGTTCTGCTCACTCTTCTCATCAAATGCACAAATTAACTGTGGCCTAGCAGGTCACTTTTTTTACTTCAGCACCTCCTCTCACTGCGGCGAAGAAAATGCTGTATTAGCTATTTGACAAAATAGTGTTTTTCTCGGAGGCATGGTAAAAGCATGGTACTCTCGGATAATCAAGAAAACTAGATTTAAACAATAAGACTAAACGTGTTGAGCTATATAACAATAATTCGTTTTGTCTATAAATGTAACCAAACAGTTGTTCCCTTGTCTAATAAAACATGTAATACTTTAAAGCGTCTCTGGTGTTTCCATGGTTTCTACAAAATAAAACCGGAAACCGAGGGTAACGCGGATATGATGCCATTGACAGGCAATTGAATAACTGATTAATCTGCTGTAGGAAACATTTGGGATATTGTAAGTACTCAACTGAACAAAATATATAACACTGGCCTGGTGTTTTATAGATATTTTACTGCAAAGATCTTACATATTGTGCATATTTTTGCTTTTTGTTTCTTAATTCTAATATTAAATATTCACATTTCTAATTATTATTATTATTATTATTATTATTATTATCTCTTCACATCCTGATAGCAGTCAATAATCTTTTGTGTTTATAGTTATAATCATCTTTTTTTTTGTATTTGTTTCTTAATTTTTCTATTAAATATTACAATATTTAAATATTTGTATTTATAATCATCTTTAAATCTTTATTTTGTTTTTTATTCTTATTTTCTCTATCAATTCTAAATTTTTAATTTTTGTTTTTGTTTAATTTTTATATTAAACTTTCTAATTTTAATAATCTTTTGTATTTATAGTTATAATCAATCACCTTTATATCTGGTTTTCGTACATTTCTTCAAGTGACTTTATATTTATATTAAATATTCTCCTTTCTAATAATCTTATGTATTTATAGTCATAATCATCTTTCTTTAAATCTTTTTTTCTTAAATTTCATATTAAATATTCTTATTTGTGGCAACATGAACATTAGAACAATGTTAAGAACAATCTATGTGAATCTAAGAATCAATCTATGTGAATTAGGTGGAACTGCACCAAAAGTTTACTTATACGTATAAATACAAATGTGCACATGTACTTTAATTATCACTGATTGAAACTCCCTTTTCATGGATGCTGAAATGCCAATTGATGTGGCAATTAATTTAAGGAAACATCAAAGCATTTTCAACTTTAACCAAAATAATTGATTAATTACAACGGTACACTAAAAATTGTAGTGTCGAATCAGGTTGTGTCTGTAAAGTTAACAATTTACATTAATATTACAATTACTAATATTATTTACATTTTATATTTTATGATATTTCAATAGTTTTCAGGGTTGGCCTGCTGGTGTCTCCACCGAGTCTCTTTGCTTAATCGACAACCATTTTTATATTCTAGTGTAGGCAATTTGTTTTATAAACACTTTTTTTTATACTGGTTGAAACTCTCTTCACATCCTGATAGCAGTCAATAATAGAAGTGGTCTAAATACTAAAACATGTACATATATCTTCTGTGGAAGTCTCAGGACCAAAAGATGTTCATCCAATCATTGCAACAATGTCCTACCTGCCTGTCAACATATGTATTTCCATACCTCCATGCACCCTGTTCACCCACACATCACACGTCATCAGACATAATCACTGGGCCGTAAACAAACAGCAGTCATCTTTTACAGTTACTCCTTAACCAAAACAACCGTAATTACAAGATGGCAACCCATGACGTTCTATCCGGAGCTGTTCACATCCTCAGACTCAGATTTATGCGTTTTTATGTCAACACTATCAACGCCGAAATGAATCTGCAGCAGTCAGGTGGTACAAGAACTCTGTAAGTTGTTTCTGGTCATTATTATTATTAATAATATTACATTATATTAATAATACTAATATTATTAATATTAATTAATATTATTAATAATAATACATTGTTATTAATGTTATGTGCTTTGAGACATAAATTAATTTACTCTCTCTAATCTTGTGACACTTTGCAAACTGTCATTGCCTAGTCTTGCCTGTTTAAGGGTTAATTTTATGATGCTTTTTGCAAATGGTTTAAGCTGTTTTTAAGCTGTCATCAGGGTAGACAGTGAAAGCAGAATTTAGTAGTATATTATAGTAGTCTATTCCAATAACTCGTAGGCCTAACATCAGAGTCACTCAGAGACATAGAACATCTAGCCACACATATGACGGCATTGAACGAACAATGTTATCTGCACAGAAAGAGATACAATGAGAGAAAGCTGGGAAAACAAGACAGACTCCCGGAGGAAAAGCACCATCTCACTCGCTGTTTGCCTTCCGGCCTGGAACTAATTGGTGTGAGATGAAGTTTCTGTAGGTATTATAACCGCAAGCACAGAGAGAGAGACAGAGAGAGAGAGAGAGAGAGAGAGAGAGAGAGAGAGAGAGAGATGTAGGAGAGAAGGAGAGAGCAGAACTAACAGCGAGATCTACTACCATCCTGAATATAGCTATTATAAAGTAATTAAGTCAGCTTGATTCAGCAATGCTTAATCAGTTCAATAAAACCTTTTGAAGAATGTTTATTTTGTAGTGCATTCAAATAAACTTAACCTGACCTGTCATTTCCAGTGTGACGAATGAACCAGGAGTCAAAGCAACTGTGATCCGTTTTACTACACTGAAAATATCTGAAAAAAAAAAAAAAAAATCTGCTGTAGAATTTACTTTGAAACAATTTTCACTCCGAAATTTCTAGTGAATTTCACAAACAATTACATAGAAATGACCAATAACACATTGAATCAAATGTGAAATTTTGAAGTAGAAAGACTTACTGTTTTTTTTTTTTTTTTACAAAATAACTGTTTTTATTTCCACTGTTCACCCACACATCACACGTCATCAGCGCATTATAGACACAGTCACTGGGCGCCGTAAACAAACAGCAGTCATCTTTTACAATTATTCCTTAACCAAAACAACCGTAATTACAAGATGGCAACCCGTGATGTTCTACCCAGAGAATCACAAAAAATTATCAGAAAATCGAGTCACTGGCTTGTACGCTCTTACGCCTGTTTGCAGAACATTTTGTTCTTCACTTTAAAGCACAGGATCACATCCATGCTCAATAAAATCCCTGCACACAATATTTCTCTTAGACAGATCTGTGAGTGTGTTCCCCCTGCGGTTTGTAATCGGTCAGATTCATTTATTTATCAGAACGCAAAAGCTCAACGTTCTGTCTCTGCATTGATCGCATGATGTCAGCGTTTTTGCCAAGTCAGACGTCTCCACAGAAAGACACAGAGTGTGTTTGACTAATGGCAGAGTGTTTGACTCTCTGAGATCGAATAAATGACCTTTGGAGAGTCATACGGCTCGACCAATCAGCAGCTGGGATGTCTTGTCATGTGTTCGCAAGTCTGACGTTGCCACAAACACACGCTAGATGCACAAATGTCAATTTGTCCAGCAGTCATTACCAGGGTTTGATGTATAAAACATTAGAGGTCATGACATTTCAAATCGCAAAAGTCATTTTGATATCTTCATTTAATAAGACTGAACGTCTCCATGCGCTCTGAAGATAAACTAAATTACATTAGAATCACCGATGATAAGACTAAAGTTAGACACTGTGTGTCTTTCTGATATATTTTAAGTAATGAAATTATGTGGTGAAAACAGCATGGCAGGTTCTATTGAGCACAAAAATACACTGCCAAAAAAAGTGTGTGTGTGCGTGTGTGTGTGTGTGTTGGGTGGGGGGGGGGGTTGTGTAGCAGACAGAAAGCCAAGTCTGTTTACCATGTACGCTAAGATTATATTACACTAATATATTTTTTGCAGTGTATACATTAAAAACAATGAATAGCTTTTCGCTTAAGTTGATATTTTATGTTAATGTCTTTAAATTATTTGCAAATATTCATATGTGCCATTATTTGTAATATATTTGATCAGTAATCACCATTTCATGTAAGTTCAATTATTTTCTCTGGTAATTTGTGCCACACAATCGCTGTTGATGCATTTGGCCTGGAATATGCCTGGGTATATAACAGGGTATTATTAATTAATTAACAAATATTTTAATGTTAATTTTTAAAGAGCTCAACTAGTCCGATGTCTCTGATTTTTTAGATGTCGACATAATGTGAAGTGTTCAACAGAAGAAGTGCTCAATGTAAAGATCACAGCCAAAACAGCAGTAAAGATTGGGCTCTTTAGAGGATATTTATAGGTTGAGGTCTCTGTCTTATGATATGATGTGGTTGCACACAAAAGATAAAATCCATATGCCTGGCGTCCTGAATGCTTTTAAATAAGCCGTAGATTCCAGGCAGCTCTGATACATTGATTTATGCAGGACAGCGAGCTGATGGTTTCTTTGTCCAGTGCTCTTCATCTTTCTGTGAGCTGCAAAAGACTCATTATTTAGTCTTTATACTAATGGCCAACCTCAGAAGGTCAAACTGCATTATGTGAGCCAGTTTATTTTACATTCATTTTATATGGGGCCATCTAAAATTTTAGACATAAATACAACTGTTAAAAATATTTTCAAATAAATAAATAAAATATTTAATATTTTATTTTCTAATAAATATTGTGTTAAAATTATATTAAAATGAAGTTTATTACAATAAATAAATAATAGATAGATATCACCCAACACTAGAATTTGTGTACGTAACAGGGTTTTTGTGCCCAGCTGAATATGTGGTGACTTTCTGTAGAGAAACACAGACAGACCGAGACAGATATATCTGTGTGTGGGGAGGTAAAGGTCACTAACAGGTCGAGATTGAAACCAGCCTTTGAAAAGCGACCTTTAGCAGTAGAAACGCTTTCAAACAAACGTGAGACTTTCGCTGCTGCTCAAACACTCACAATGACATTTCAAACACTCCCACATGTGATTTTATTGATCTTATTGAACATTCAGACACAACGCTGTCATTGCGAGTAAAGATTTGCATGTAATCTCTCTGTTGAATGAAATGTATATATAAATGTAATTTATTCCTGTGATGTCAAAGCTGAATTTTCAGCATCTTTACTCGTCTTCAGTGTCACATGATCCTTCAGAAATCATTCTAATATACTGGTTTGCTGCTCAAGAAACATTTCTTATTGTTATCAATGTTGAAAACAGTTGTGCTGCTTCATATTTTTCAAATTGTGATACATTTTATTTGTGAATTATTTGTGAATTGTGATATATTTTATTTTACTTTACTAACATTATAATTGTCTTTAATGTCACTTTTGATCAATTTAATGCATCCTTGCTGAATAAAAGTATTAATTTGCTTAGTTAATTTGCTGATCAAACTTTTAAAATGTTTTTAATATTTGTATTTATTGTGTTAGACAGATTTAACAGCCCATATTAGAATAATTATACTATATACTACTGTATAATAATATGCTAATAAACCATGACAAATCTGCGTTTGAGTCTGATCGAAATTCAAAATGTTGACTTTGGTGTTCAGTCATGGAGATCTGATGAGATGTTGATGCTTTATAGAGATATTTGGGCTGAATATGCCATCTATAACACTGAATTAAGTTGAAACATATAAGACAGACAGTAATATTTCATCAGATGTGATGTGACATTCACTGTTTGTTTGTGTCATTGGTTAGATGTGAAAGGTCAAAGAAACAATGATTTGATTACTCTACATTTATCATGTGATGACTGCTAGTGAATATCTCCTGCTGTACATACTGAATGTCAGCGATGGTAAATTAGTCAGTGAGGTCGGCGAGTTTAATATTCTTAGTGGAAAAGAGACACAACAATCATATAATTGAGCACTGTAGCTTCTCTGAGAGCATTTTGCATGCTGATAGAGTCATTTAAAACACCAGAGCAACAAAATCAAAACAAATTTAGCTCCTTCAAAAATACATTTCATGACATTGACTGTCAATCTTCAAATCACCTGCTGTGAGCAAAATTCCTGTTATTATGCAACATCCACAGATTCATTTGTGCTGGTGAAAGATTACAGGACAGTGTTTTATTGTTAACACTTTACAATAAGGTCCCATTAGTTAGTGTTAGTTAAAGGTACACTATGTAACACTATGCTCTCTAGCGGTTAAATAGACAAAACTGCATGCATTTCGCGAAAGAGCATTGTTTTGGCTGTGCTTCGGCTCTGTGTGACTGCAGATGATTGTGACCCTTCCCAATAATGCTTTACAATGCGGCATTTTTTTTACACTGTGTACATATGGCAATTTATCTGTTCTATAAAATACCTTACTCACCTGTTGAGTAATGTAGCAAATTATCTCAAAGGGGAAATATGAATTATCAACTCTCAGAAAGGTTATTTTTGTGGCCACAGAAATTAACCTTTATTACTGGGTACGTAACTACTCAGAGCATGTACCTGTGCAAGGCCGTGGGAACTAAGGGATGCTGAGGGTGCTGCAGCACCCCCTGCTGACAGCTGTTTCACTGCATTGAAATTTAAGACAACACGACTTCAAAAAGTTTTGTTTTTCAACATGTTTTTAATTTCCCACTTTTATTCATAAAATTACTCTAAAGATTATTTCGTTTTTTATATGTTTTCGAATCTGGTGTATGACTTTAGAAATTAATATTTCAAAAGCCGATCTCACACGGCGTGATTGATGTGCCTATGCTGGTTTAGGAGCAGCATATCTTAGAACTCATCTGACAAGGGTGACAGGACAGTAGATGTGTTTTGCGGGACAATGCGAGACACGTGTGTGAGAGATAAATTTACTGCTATTATACTATGTAAATAGTGACTTTTTTTACATTAGTTGGAAAGCCTATTTGCCATCACGTTGGATAATAACATTTTAAAACGCCAAATAAGCTTTGTTAATTGTGACGGGCCCTGTGACTATCACTGCCCAGGTTCGAGAGATACAATGTAATTTATTCTATGGGACCTATTCAGTCTACTAAATATAATTAACTGATTAACTGTCTCTATTTTACTTTAGTTTTTAACAGCAACTATATTCAGGGAAAACCAGTCAAAGAAAACATATTGCTTAATAACTTAACAGCTTTGACAAAAAATACACGAGCTTAACAGAAATGATTCTGATAAAAGTTTTCTTCAACAGTATTCTTATTGGATCTGGAAGGTTTAATCAAAATGTTATCCAGTACGTGTCTAGAAGAAGTCCTGGCTGGTGTAGCTGTATTCAACGAGTTTTGATGAAGTGCACACTGGTTCCTTTGACCGGCCACGCAGTCATTATCAGTGGCTGATTAAAAAAAACGGCAATCACATTTTTTTAGTATTATAAAAAAAAAAAAAAAACAGCAGCAGCGGAGCTTGTACCGTCACAAATTTCTATTCCTTCCAGTCTGATTATTGCAACCCTGATACTCTCCGCACTCCCAAACCCATTAATTCCCGCACCAGAGCCCGTGCACAAAATGGCGGTCGCACCGAAGCCCGTTTCTGTAATGGCGGCTGCATCGGAGCCCGTTCCTGTAATGACGGCCACTCCAGAGCCTCGTTACGTCTCGACTACCATCCCAGAGCCACGTGCTGTCGTGGCTGTCTCACCTGAGTCCTCCACAATCCAGTCAGCCACATCTGAGACTGGCATCCAGAGTGGGGGATCCACTGCTGGTGTCCTTGTGAGCTGTGGGTTACCCCACGAACTCTACTCTCACGAGAAATGCAGTGTCTACACTCACAAGCAATGCAGTGCCTACGCTCACAAATAACGTTTTAGCGCTCACAAGCACAGTAGTTTCAGCGCACTCAAGCACAGCAATTTCTACGCTCACAAGTAACGCAATCTCAGCGCTCTCAAAGCTCCCAAGCTCCCTGTTGTCCCTGAGATTATAACCCTGTCTGTCACACTTCCCATAATGGGTATTGCTTTGTGGTGTGTTTGGTCCGCTGCGGAAATCCCAGAGACGGCGGCACCCACCGCAGAAATCCCTGAGACAGCGGCGCCCACTGCGGAAATCCCAGAGGCAGCGGACCTTGTCTATGAACTTTTTGCCTGTCCAGCTATGGCCAAGGAGGCCGTCTTTGAACTGCATGCCATGTCACGGCCACGGAGGCTGTCTTTGATCTCTCTGTCTGCTATGTCATGGCATCTCCTACTCTGCCATGGTTTCTAGCTCCGCCGTGGTGGTCTTCTGCTTTACTCTGGTGGTCTTCAGCCCTGCTTTCTTTTACTGTTTGCTGGTGATTGACCGACTGCCTGTTCGACTATGCTCTTCTTGTTAATAAAGCTTGCACGTGGATCCACAACTCCGCTGTCACACTCCCGTACGTTACAATAACTCTGTCCGCTGTCTATTATATAACATAACTCTGTCCTCACTCATTTGTATGTTCATCTATAAGAGTTGTTTGGGTTGTTTAAAATTAGGATTTTGTTTAAAATCCCCCACGCGGCACCCCCCCACAACATCAAGCCCCGCCCCCCAGTACCCCCCCTAATAAAATATGTTCCTGCCGTTATGTACCTGTGACCGCATTGTTAACGGGACTTTATTTTGCAAGCAGTGACCACAGAATCAACACTGATGTGAATGTGCATGAAAGTTCCCTTTCGAGGGAGCTCGCGCTGCTTCATATGACGACACTTTGGGGAATGCATTCAGCATGACTGTGTCTGAAGCAAGTGTGGCAAGCTGGTAACACAGCAAGCGCTCTGGTGTTTATGGCTGTATTTAATTCTGATGAATTAAAATGGTGGAATATCATCTGACTTTGAGAAGTTAGATGTCTAAAAAACATATTCAGCCTATCATTCAAGACTGTGTTTCACTTGTCTTGTGATTATGGCTGCATTTAATTGATTAATTAAAATGGTGGAATATCATCTGACTTTAAGAAGTTTAGATGTTTTAATCCAGCCTATCATTCAGACCGTGTCAGTACGCTCTGCTCCCACCTGGCATCTGCTCCCACCTGGCCGTATTTGATGAGAGAGGCCAGGCTCCCATGGTAGACCATCTGGCAGTGTGGAAACTTCTGCTGGGTCGATTTAGATCTGAGATGGCTAGCAACAAAGCAGGAGGTGCACAAGATAAGTCATTTAGATGAGAGCTTCCTGCAAAACATATCACAGCCTCCTTGCCGGGGCGTGCCTTTTCTTTACCGATCTCCATACCGAGGTATCAAGACCACGGAAAAAGCCATTTTCATCTAGAATTTCAAGGAGAACGGCTAAAGGATGATGCCTCAAGTAGAAGAGACTTTAGCATCTTTCTCTTCCCCAACGTTGTGTCATCCCTTAAGACACTGACACTGCCCACCAAATCCTGCCAAAATATACCTATGTGGTGGGCAGAGCATATATGGCAGCAGGTTGGGCTGGTGCATGTCTGCACACTAAAATGCAGGCATACCAGGCCTACCTATTAAGGGACCTCAATGCATTTAAGTGGTTCATCCCTCTCCACGCTGCTGCCAGGGAGCTCCCCTTTTGTTCCTCCACTGAGCCCTCAGGAAATCGATGTTTGGCTCCCACCGCCTTGTGTACTTCGAGACACATTGGTTTCCAGTGAACACGAATCGCAGTGTCCACCCGAGGTCGTTGCGGCCCTGTCGAGTTCACCTGTAGAAAATTTTATTTGGTTTTAAATTAAATTGCCAGCCAGCCACTTCAGGATACCAAACTTACTATATGCAAAACACCTGAGGTCAGTCTCGAGAGACTGAAACCCCTTGGAAAATTACTTGGAAGCATGGAAAGGTCTTCCGAACGTATCTCAGTGAGTCCTGCATAAGGTGGAAAAGAATTCAATTTACCGAATTCAATTCGAGTGCCGTCCACCAAAATTCAACAGGGTGTGTGGACTATAGTCAACCCTGAGCAGGGGTTATTGGGGGTATGCGGGGCAGAATTGTCTCCTGCTCCAAGACAATCCTGGCTATAGTCACCAGGATCAAGCTAGGCCAGGCTGTCACTGTAAAACACTTTTAGAGAATATTGGGGCTCATGGCAGCTGCGTCCAACATGATACCTTTTGGCCTGCTGTACATGAGACCCCTGAAGTGGTGGCTCAGGACCAGGGGGGTTCCTCCTGAGGGAAAACCCATTCATAATCAGAGTTACATACAGATGCCTTCATTATCTGGCCATGTGGATTAAACCATGGTCCCTGTCCCAGGGCCTTGTGTTAGGAGCGTCCTGTCAATGGAAGATAGTGACTATGGACGCATCCCTAACAGGCTGGGGAGCGGTCATGGAAGGCTGCTTTACAAGAGGTTTGTGAAAAAGGCATCATCTCTCTTTGCACATAAATTGCCTGGAGATGTTGGCTGTGCTTCTAGCCCTGAGGCACTTCCTCCCAGATCTCAGGGACGATCATGTTCTAGTATAAACAGACTATATGTCGGTGGTCTCCTACATAAGTCATCAGGGGGTCCGGAGGTCATGACCTTTGTGCAGACTGGCACATCAGGTCCTTCTGTGGTCCCAAGGCAAGCTGCTCTCACTCAGAGCAATGTACGTCTCTGGGGACCAGAGTTTGGGGGCAAACATCCTGTCAAGGCAGGGGCTGAGGCCCGGGGAATGGAGACTCACCCAGATTTGTTGGTGTCACAAAAGATGACCCACTGTCTGCCCTTACCTTACCATGGTGCAGACTTAGCTGAGGCTTTGTCTGTACGCATTTTCCCCAGTTTCTCTGCTCCCAGGAGTTCTAGAGAGAGAGAGGGGCTGACCCTTGAGGGGGATCAGTTCATGAATACAAATCTCTCAACTGAGGTTGTGGAGACCAAACTCAATTCTAGAGCTCCCCCCACGTGGGATCTTTATGCCATAAGTGAAAAGTTTCATCTTTGCTGTCAGTTGGACCCAGTTAACTGCCCAGTGGCTTCAATGCTGGAGTTCCTTCAAGACCGTCTCTCTGCCGGCCTTTCCCTGTCCACACTTAAAGTCTGCGTGATGACCAGTCGCCTTCCACGCATCACTAAATGGTGGACCTTTAGGGAAGGATCACTTGGTAATTTGATTCCTCCGTGGCATTATGAGGGTGAGGCCTGCAGCTCAGGCTCAGCTCTTGGCTTATAGTCCTACAGGCGTTCATCCTTTTCCTGTGTCAGTGGACCAAAAGAGGCTACATCTACTTTTATATGCTCAGCGAAAAAGCCCCCCCTTTTGGGGGGCTGCCCGGCTAACAAACTAACAATCAGCAGGTGGATTCCGGAGGCAATTTCTTGGTCTCGAGGCGCGCTGTCTGTTCTGTCTCTGCCAGTATGCCAGTATGGCGAAGTGAGTATTTCATTCCCCAAAGTGTTCCCTCGAAAGGGAATGTCTCGGGTTATGACTGTAACCCTTGTTCTCTCATACCAGTCAGGAGCATTAGCATATTGCCCGCCCACTTATTGCGCGTGCAGACGCCAGGGAAAATGTATTTTTTCAACAATACCACAGCAGTGCAGTCTTTTGTTGTGTTCCTTTCATTTTGCTGACGACTGCTTCTCAAACCTCGGGGAGTTTAACGCAGGATTCACAATACGCTTGGTCTTAAAATATGGATCAATGACCAGTTTATTTGGATCAGCTTGCGCCTCTGAATCTCAACCTGTAAGTATGATTAATAATTGATATGTATATTTTCTAGCGATCGTTCAAGATTCGTAGTTTTGTATGTTATGTTGTGTAACGTACACCCTAGTCTGTAGTCTCCTGCTAACCGGCTAACTCATGTTTCTGTAGTTCTGCTATTCAGATGTGGGTCCAACATGCAATATGCAATATCCATTTTTCTTTTTTAATAGTTATGACTAAAAAGTCTGTACACATCTGGCCTAAATGTTTATCTTATGTTAGAGGTTTTCAGCTTCGCTTGGCATTCTGATACAGTTCTCACAGGTACACC
Source organism: Ctenopharyngodon idella (assembly GCF_019924925.1). Taxonomy (NCBI): domain Eukaryota; kingdom Metazoa; phylum Chordata; class Actinopteri; order Cypriniformes; family Xenocyprididae; genus Ctenopharyngodon; species Ctenopharyngodon idella. Next base: position 37,114,699 of record NC_067226.1, read on the forward strand.
TACATAAAGTATAACAGTGACGCTGCTATCACGTCTTATAAATAAAAAAAACAAAGGTGACACTTACCATATAGAAACGTCGTACTCCAGTCGTGATTGTGAATCATTTTCTGGTTGATCGACTACTTCAGACGTTTCATCGTGGGACTCGGGCTTAAATTGATACGGTAAAATCGATGCTATCTTTTCTGTCCATACATTGTATACAATGTCTTGCGAACTGATAGCTGTCATTCAGTTATGGCAATAGGCGCGCGGTGTGCACAGTAGACCAATCACAAAGGATTGGGACATCTGACCAATCAGAGCAGTATAGGTTCATGGAAAGGAGGGGTTTAGAGAGACTGATTCATTGAACTGCTTCAAACGAATCGTTTACCAATCTTTGGTAAACTGTGGTGAAATTAAATATATATTATGAGAAAACTAAATTGTTTTTTGACCTTGCATGTAAACCTTTTGTATAAGACTCCCAAAACAATATTTGGAACCTTAAAAAAGGCATAATAGGGGCACTTTAACCTGAACAAAACCATCAGTTTCCTCATTTAAAGCACCATGGCAACATGGGGTCTACAGCTTATACTAAACCTCTGTTTAGTTAGGTAAATGTATTATACATGCACAATGCCTTAGCTGTTGAAGAGCATCCAGATATGCAGTCTCAGAAGAAAGTTTGACTGTTTGTTGTTATTGGGAGAAATCTCTCTCCCAGGTGAGAGAGGACTTGCAGCATTGCTGTTGGACTGGATGTCCCCAGTCTTTTCCACACAAACAGCAGCAAGAAGAAGAGCGAGGGTCACTGAGAAAGTGCCCTTTTAACTTCTGCAGTGGTCACACCTATTAAGTTTTGCTTGACCAATGAAAATGATAATTGATAATTATTTGAATTTGATAATTTCAAGCAGGAAAAGTTCCTTTGTTTGGAAGCAGACTCATTTGCATGATCAGAGTGGGTTTGCAGATTTGTGTACCATTAAACTCTGATTAGTGTAGCAAGAGTCTCATTGAAGTTATAAAAACGTAGTATAGCCTAATTTTCGTGATACTAAGAATAGATCATTTGGTAACACTTTATAATAACTGCACACTATGAAGCATTAGTTAATCATTAGTAAACAGTCAATTCATCATTTATAAAGCATTAATAGACATTAATAAGCAGTTTATAAACAAACTATTCATGCCTCGTAAAGCTTTACAAAGAAGATTTAAAGGCTCAGTGATCTTCTGCACTGCTGTTCTCTAATGTTTTAAAGTTAGTACTGAGGTAGTTTTGACACTGTGAAATATTTTATTACATTATTAATGTTTTATAAAAACATTATTTGTATTTTGGCACTCCTGTAATCCAGTGTTAGTACTGGTAAAATTTTATTCAGCAATGTTTACACTTTACGGATATGTATTTTTATATCAGATTGCAAAAGCTTAGTTTCATTTTACTGCACAGTTATGTTTTCTGGAGGAGTACAGGGATTTTTACTTTCTGTGAAATTGCAGAGGTTTACTTTTAATTTTATATCAAGTTATCCATCGTAAAGTTTCATTTTTTTCCTTGAAATAAATATTTCTATGTTCTGTATCCTTTAAATCTCCTTTATAAAAGCTTTACGAGGCATGAATAGTCCTCACTTTAGATGAGCTCACAAAAATAGTTAACTGACAACTACTAAATGTTTTATAACTACCCAAATTAATCATGAATTACAGTAGGAATATGTATTAATAAAGCATTTATTAACACACTGAGTAACTATTACTATATGTCTAAATAATAAGATGCATAAATGTACATTTAAATTGTTTATTAATCATTTACTTACACTTTATAAATGATCTTACGAACCACTGACAACTCCTAAGTAACTGGTTTGTAAATAATGTAATACTTAATTTAGAAATTATAAATTGAACATTAATAAAGTATGAAAATACATTCATTAAACACATTATAGATATGCTTATGAATCAAGAACAAAGCATTTATAGGTGTATTTATAAACTGCTTACTAATGTCTATTAATGCTTTATAAATGATGAACTAACTATTTACTAATGCTTAACTAATGCTTCATAGCGTGAGTTATTCTAAAGTGTTACCGATCATTTTGATTAAAAAAAACGATTTTGATATAGATGAGGTTACATTAACTAGTGATTCAATGAAGAAGCACGCATAAAACAGTATACAATACACAAGACAATATTCAAAACAGTAATAATACAGTAATATTTTTTTTTTAATTAATATTTAATTTATTTGTTTGTTTGTTTGTTTAGTTAACAGGGACATTGCACATGAATAAAACATTTCTGTAAATGCACCAGAATTAGCCCAAATCTATTTTTTATCTGTAGTCTCTGGACAGAATGTTATAAGTCACCCTGCATCTTTGCTTGAAAGGTTTGTCTATTAATTAATGGAAAGAAGTCCTTATTTCGGCCTTATTTGTCTGTTTCAATAGGTAATGCCGTTGAGAGTCGACTCTGATGGTCTGTACATTCCTTTGGGTCGTAAACCATCTTATCTTTGCTGGATTGTCTTCGATGCCATGGTAACCAGGGGCTTGTTCTGCCTTTTGGGGGGTTGTTTACAGACACCTTGGCAGCCAGTAAAGTCAAGTCACCTTTATTTATTTGTTTATCTATTTGTTAAAGCCACAACATGTAAGATTTGTTTGCATTAAAGGTGCAATATGTAGGATTTTCTGTCCACTAAAGGTCTCTAGAGGCCTATTCAAAACAAAGGCGTAGCTTGATGACGCCAAGTTTGAGCGCGGAATCTTGGGACATGTGGTCTTCACCTCACAGCCGGTGGAAAAGAATCGGTATAGGACTCGGGAAGAAATCATGTTCATGGATGCGATTATTAATGTTACTGTAGTATGAAGCAGAGCAGGACCGAGTGTTGTGGGAGCTGAACGAGGCCACTGGAGTGATTGTTAACGAGAGACGAATGCAACACACTGCGAGCAGCGAGCTTTTATTATGCCACAGTCACCGGCGCTGCTTCTGCTTTTCCGGTCATGAGTATGAGGTAACACAGCTCTGTTTATCATATTAGATACATTTGAGTGTGTTGAAAATGATGTTATAAAGTTACTCTGTGTGTTACTCTGTGCGTCAGCTCCGTGGCTGATGTGAGACACTTGTTGCACACTGCAGTAAGCTAGATCGATTTTAGAATATCATATTAAATGCTGGATGGCTTGTGTTGATAAATGACACGCAATTAATTTTAAAACGTAATTTAAAACAAAATTCTGTATTACTGTTACTAAAAATAAACCTGCATCTGATTATGCTATGTTAGCTACTTCACAAAATAGCTACTTCACAAAACTGCATGCTGATTCGCTAAAACAGACTTATCGGTTTCTGTACACAAACAACAAGGGCACTTGTCGGTTTCTGTTGTAAAATGTGAACTCGCGATGACTTGACAGTGAACAATACTGGCTTTTCTGACAAAATGTATTTAGGGTTCAGAACGTGCTATATGTGGTGAATAATGCACAGCAGTCAGTTTTTTTTAAAGTGGCGTTTATCGGTGTTTACAAATGAACTCTTCATTTAACCAATGAAAAGGATTTTGTGACTAAACCTCGTAACTCCATTGGATCCTCAAACTCTCAGTCAAAATTTGTAACTTCACGTGCCTCTATCGTGAATGAAGTGTCAAAACTGTGCCATGGCAAGAAAAAGTTTGGGAAACACTTAGAGGGACTTAGAGAATGGAAAAGTAGACTTGATGATAGTGGTGAATGACAGTTCTTATCTGTTTCTTTTAGGACCACTATCATCAAATATGATTGATAATTGCATAGAGTTTGTATTGGCAGTATGGTTCTGTTCTGGGCAAGAACTCCCTGCGCATCCATGCAGCCTAACAGCCCCCCTTAGGGTAACAGAACAGAACCAACATAAATGTGCTGATATCATTAATGTCAATAATTTAATATGTACACATTTTTCAAGAATTATTCTGATTCAAGGGGAATCAGAAGGCCAAATCCTGACTGACGAGAGGAGGAGCTGGGGATGGAGGAGGGTAATTAGATCCTGAGAAATGCGATAGCTACTGATAATACTGAGGAGCTATTATACTGATGCTGTGATACGCGTCATATTCCTATAGGTAAACATGCGTCACCTGGGAGTCAGCTGATGCAAACTTGACTGACGTAACTGATGCTATGCTTGATTTCAGTGGGATATGAGAGATGACTCTATCACTGGAGAAGACTAATGACTGAAGACTGAAGAAAGGATCAGATTCTTGGTAGGTACAACCAGACCAGACAAATGGTGAACTAACTGGTGAGCTTAAATAGAAAGGTGCTGATTAGGGTAATCGCAGACAGGTGTGGTGATTGCGGAGCGTGAGCAGGTATGAGCCAGGAGGGATTCTGGGAAACGTAGTGTGCTGAGGTGAATGGACAGGTAAATGGAGATTGTAACCGTACTCTCTCCCTTCCGGATGGTGCGACCCTGCGTAAAAACAGAATCCAGCCGGGGAGGGTGGGTGGGCGTCCTGGAGCTGTGACAGGGAGATACGGTCAGATCAGAAAGCCTCCAGGATGGCACTGGCAACCTAGGCCTGGGAGGTGCCGGCAGCTCAGGGAGCCATAGCCATGCAGGTAGCTCAGAGGGCCATGGCAGTGCAGGTAATTTAGGGAACTATGGCGGTGCTGGTAATTCAGGGAACTATGGCGGTGCAGGTAGCTCAGGGGGCCATGGCAGTGTAGATAGTTCAGGGATCATGGTAGCCTCCTTTGCCATATCGAAGGGACTCGGAGAACAGGGGTTTATGGCGGCCTCCTTGGCCACATCAAGGGAACTCGGAGAACAGGAGATCATGGTGGCATTTTGATAAAAAGGAAATTCTGCAACAAACTCCGGGGTCGCATCTAGACAGATAAAAAACTTGGGAACGACATCCATGGTCACATCTATACAGACAGGAAACTTAGGAAAGACCACCATGGCCGTCTCTGGGCAAACAGGAAACTCTATTTGGACCTTTCCATATTACAATCTGCCAACAAAATGATAAGTTTAATTATTGCAGCTGCTGTGAGAAAAGGCTATAAATGATCCGCCGCCTGTAGCATTGTCCACAAGCCATAAAGCCAACTAGCTGGGACTCCTTCTTTATGTAAACAGATGTGACGCAAAGACGAACGGCTGCATGCTTGAATTTCCCACAGAAACCCACGAGAACCACCCAAATTAGAAAACATTATAACAAGCTTACCGTTGTGAATCGGGCTAAGGTAAGGAGATAGTTTTGAACACTGGCTGGTTATGTACTTGCTCAAAAATTGATTTTGGATAATTTTTAACCAAAAAAGTTACGGACTGCAGCTTTAATGATTTATTAATTAAAGTTTTTATAAATGTTACAAAATGTTGCAGTGTTTATTATAAATGATTCATCCATGCACATCATGTATTTAAATTCATGTGCCTCATAATCTTTAATCAAAATAATTTTCCCTCTCTCTTGCAGTGACTTCTCCTCTCATCTCCTTTCTGATGACATGTTCACTGGCATGAGGGCAGGACAACCTGTCACTCACATGAGATCCACCAATAGCAAACCACAACCGTCCATTCAATTCCCCATGGACAAAATCAATTCCGCCTACATTTGTTCTTGCTCCAAAAGTCATTTCATTCAGATATACGTCACAATAGGGAAGAAAAGCTGTTGTGTTCAGTTGTGTTTGATCAGGGTTGGAGCTGAACTTTGCAGGAAGGTAGATCTCCAGGAACAGGATTGGGCACACTGAAAAAAAAAATGAGTGTAATTTTAACTGTAAAATATAGTAAAAACGCTACGGAAAAAAATTGTTAATAGGTTAACTGTAAGTTTCTGTACTATATACAGGGAAAAATGGTATAATATCTTACCGGACATTTCATGTAATTTTACAGTAAAATGCTGTTAATTGTACAATTTTTAGAAGTAAAAAAGAACAAATTAACATATAATTTACTGTCAAAAACTGTAAACTGACATTCCTAGAATTCCCTAAGTGACACTTCACATTTGAAGGTATTTTGTTTAAATAATCATGTCTCTTAAAAGTTTTTGTTATCAGTTATGTACATTTGGGTTTTATGTTACATCTTCTGTTGTTTAATGAATGTTTATTGCATTATTCAAATGTCATGTGTGTTACCATGATGGTGTTTTGTGTTTGCATGAATGACTCTGTGCACCTTCTGTATACTAGTATATACTGCTACTTGTGATTAATTTCTTTCATTCAATTAATACAGTAGTCAACATTTGAAGTGGATCAAAAAAGTTCATCAAAGTTGTTCTAAGAACTAAGCTGTCCTAAGAAGAAGGTTTTAGGACAACTTTGATGAAAGGTTTTTATCCACTTCAAATGTTGACTACTATATATATATATATTGTAAAGGGTTGTGTCTCCTTCAATATAAATGCCCACTGGTATGATGGTCTAAAATCTTTGCACATATAATATGTACTACATGTTAAAACTTTAACTGTTTTAACTATTACAAGCTTCTGAAATTAACTAATCATGAAACATTTTGATTACAGAATTATATTTAGATATACTCCTGTTGCAGCATTGAGTATTCACAGACACGAATGCAGTGATCTCACCATTGCAACTCCATGATGAGCATTTGAGCTAAAAGTGAAAACTGACCGTACTTTCATCGCATTATGAACTGTGGTACGACACTTTTTGGGAATACAATGCCGCGCATAACAAGCTTGTGTAGCTAGAAGTGTCTGAGTAAACTGTGTTTTAGGCTTCAACTGCAAACCACCTCCTCACCTGTATCTGTTTCTGTATCTCAGTGTGTGTGTGTGTGTGTGTGTGTGTGTGTATGTGTGTGTGTTATAAATAAAGGCTGGCCTCCCTCAGGCTGACATGCATTAGAGACAGAGTGAATGCGAGGAGGAGTGAGAATTCAACTCTTCCCACACAAAAACCAACATCTCCAGAAATAAACCTCTCCAGAATAACCCACTGCTGATATATCAATGTAGCCCACGAGCCGCTCACTAACTATTTCCATCTCTTATAAATATTGTGCTAGTTATATCACAACCGCCAAGCCTGCAACCAGGTGCGTCTGCAGTTTACTGCAGTCGATATGTACAAAAACAAAAGCTTGTGTGTGTGTGTGTGTGTGTGTATATATATATATATATATATATATATATATATATAGTTTCTCAGTTGAACAGTTGTTTGCTAACCCAACCATCGCTTTTAGCATTGCACAAAGCAACACTAACACTCTGTGAAACTCCAGATATAATAATGTATAATACAACACATACTGGTTTTTGTACCATCGCACCCTGACATGAATTAGTTCAGCTGAACTTGCTTTTCTGAACTTTGCTTTTTCTTTTCTTCAGTTGCTCGTTATTTTACTGTACATGCACTTACAGTGTATTTACAGGAAGAAATATCTTTATGTAAGTTCTGCAAAATCCCTCTTTTTATTAAACATATCTAATTGGACTGCCCTGCTTTTAATGCAAGATAACATTTTTATTCAATAAGCTCTCTTAAGGACTTGTTTAATAAGATCTTACCAATAAAAGTTTTACCCCTGGTTTCACAGACCAGGCTTAAGCATAGTCCCAGTCTAAAATGTAAACTATGCACCAGTAAAGGTTTTTATTTTTTTTTTTTTTTTTTTTTTTATCTAAGGCATGTTTATAAAAGCCACTTAAATGCACTAATTGAACTAAGGCCTAATCCTAATCTAAGCCCTGTCTGTTAAACCAGGCCTTATATATATATATATATATATATATATATATATATTGTCACGATCACTGTCTGTTCCTGTCAGTTCCTGGACTCCATTTCCCATAATCCTCCTTGCCAATCACATGCACACTCCACACCAATCACCAGTTGCCACATACAGCTTAGCACACTACCTGGACTATAAAGGACTTACACACACACCACCTCATTGCGAAGTCTTGATTTGCCCTGGTGATCATTTCTAAGCGGTTTCTGTGGATTGTTTATACTGTTGCCGATTGGACTGTTTATCTCCTGTGATTCTCTGCTGCCTGCCTTGATCCTTGCCTGGTTACTGGACTGTGTTTGTTTGCTGCCTGCCCTGATCTCTGCCTGCTTCCTGATACCGTTTGTCTGCCGCCTGCCTCGACCATTGCCTGTCCCCGTTTACGTCTCTGCCTCTGCCCTTACCTGTGTATATACTATTCTTAATAAAAGCTGCAAATGGATCCCCATTCTGTTGACCCATCATTACAGAAGACTTCGCCAACACATGGATCCAGCGGCTTTCCTGAAGAACAATGGCCCGGTAGGAACATCGCACAATTGTTATTAGGACTCACGCAGGGCACACGATCGATAGAGGATTATATCACAGAATATTTGAACATTGCTTATTGGTCAGATCTGCCGGACTGCGTGCTCATAGACTTTTTCTGTGAGGGCATCAATCAGCCACTTAAAAAACAACTCATTCGTGAGGGACCCCGTTCATCTTTAAGTCTGTTTTTGGATTATGCTTTATTGACTGTTGGCTCTCCATTTACTGTGGGTGTCGTGGAGAAATGCGACACTTCATCCATTCACGTAATGGCCGCCGCGCCAGATGACGCTCACAAAATGGCGGCCACCATAATAACAACACCAAGTCAAGTCAGCGCTGATTATCCTGAACCAAGTCAAGTCACAGTTGACCTCCGTGAGCCAAGTCACGTCTCCTCTGATCTTCCAGAACAACGTCATGTCCCCGCTGTTCTTCTAGAGTCACGTTACGTCTCTGGATCTGTTTGGGAGCAGGGTGGGTTGCGTTCCAGTGTGGCTGATCCACCGCTGACTTCAGCACGAGCGGCTGGCATTCCTAAGCCTCCGCCGGCCGCTTCGCACTCAAGCCCGCTGGCCGCTACGCCCTCAAGCTCGTCGGTTGCAACGCCCTCAAGCTCGCCGGTTGCTACGCCCTCAAGCTCGCCGGTTGCGACGCCCTCAAGCTCGCCGGTTGCGACGCCCTCAAGCTCGCCGGTTGCGACGCCCTGAAGCTCGCCGGTTGCGACGCCCTCAAGCTCGCCGGTTGCGACGCACTCAAACTCTCGGGATGCTATGGACAAGATGGCTGCTTTGCCAGTGCCCACGGGCAAGATGGCCGCCCCGCCAGTGTCTGGGAACATAGGGGTCGTCCCAGCCAGTGAGTCCGCTCCACCCCGTGAGCCCGCTGCAGCGCCCACCGAGGAGGTAGGCACAGAGCCACCGCCTCAACCATTCAAACGGAGGAGGAGGAGGAAGAAGGCTTCCTCCAGCCCTCAAGGCCCAGAGGCCTTCCCAGAGCCCGCTGTAGGCCCGGAGGCCGTCCCAGAGCAGCCCGCTGCCGTCCCAGAGCAGCCCGCTGCCGTCCCAGAGCAGCCCGCTGCCGTCCCAGAGCAGCCCGCTGCCGTTCCAGAGCAGTCCGCTGCCGTCCCAGAGCAATCCGCTCTTCCTGATACAGCCACGGAGGCCGGCACCGAGCTCCTCGCCCTGCCGGCGCCAACCGAGCTCCTCGCCCTGCCGGCGCCACCCGAGCTCCTCGCCCTGCCGGCGCCACCCGAACTCCTCGCCCTGCCGGCGCCACCCGAGCTCCTTACCCACGAAACCGCCACGGCCTCCGTTGAATTCCCCAAGAACTTTTTGGGGGGGGGCCATATACCTGAGGGTGGGGAGCTTGTGGGTGGGGACCCTGCACGGCCGCGATCATCAGCGGCCTCCGAATTGCTTGAGCTTGCGGGTGGGGACCTTACACGCCCACGGCCTTCAACCGCCTGTGAACTGCTGTGGCCAGCTACGGACCCTGACCTGCCGTGGTCGCCCAAGCCACTTGACCTGCCGTGGTCGCCCAAGCCACTTGACCTGCCGTGGTCGCCCAAGCCACCTGACCTGCCGTGGTCGCCCAAGCCACCTGACCTGCCGTGGTCGCCCAAGCCACCTGACCTGCCGTGGTCGCCCAAGCCACCTGACCTGCCGTGGTCGCCCAAGCCACCTGACCTGCCGTGGGCGCCCAAGCCACCTGACCTGCCGTGGGCGCCCAAGCCACCTGACCTGCCGTGGCCTCCCGACACTCCTGACCTGCCGTGGCCTCCCGACACTCCTGACCTGCCGTGGCCTCCCGACACTCCTGACCTGCCGTGGCCTCCCGACACTCCTGACCTGCCGTGGCCTCCCGACACTCCTGACCTGCCGTGGCCTCCCGACACTCCTGACCTGCCGTGGCCTCCCGACACTCCTGACCTGCCGTGGCCTCCCGACACTCCTGACCTGCCGTGGCCTCCCGACACTCCTGACCTGCCGTGGCCTCCCGACACTCCTGACCTGCCGTGGCCTCCCGACACTCCTGACCTGCCGTGGCCTCCCGACACTCCTGACCTGCCGTGGCCTCCCGACACTCCTGACCTGCCGTGGCCTCCCGACACTCCTGACCTGCCGTGCCGTGGCCTCCCGACACTCCTGACCTGCCGTGGCCTCCCGACACTCCTGACCTGCCGTGGCCTCCCGACACTCCTGACCTGCCGTGGCCTCCCGACACTCCTGACCTGCCGTGGCCTCCCGACACGCCGTGGCTGCCCGTGGCACCTGACCCGCCGTGGCTGCCCGTGGCACCTGACCCGCCGTGGCTGCCCGTGGCACCTGACCCGCCGTGGCTGCCCGTGGCACCTGACCCGCCGTGGCTGCCCGTGGCACCTGACCCGCCGTGGCTGCCCGTGGCACCTGACCCGCCGTGGCTGCCCGTGGCACCTGACCCGCCGTGGCTGCCCGAGTTCCTGGACCTGCATTGGAGACCCCGTTCCCGTCTGCCAACAGGTCTCCAATGTACCCACCCCCCCTCCCTATCTGTGCCATTTACGCCGCGAGGACGCGCCTTCCGGAAGGGGGGCGTTATGTCACGATCACTGTCTGTTCCTGTCAGTTCCTGGACTCCATTTCCCATAATCCTCCTTGCCAATCACATGCACACTCCACACCAATCACCAGTTGCCACATACAGCTTAGCACACTACCTGGACTATAAAGGACTTACACACACACCACCTCATTGCGAAGTCTTGATTTGCCCTGGTGATCATTTCTAAGCGGTTTCTGTGGATTGTTTATACTGTTGCCGATTGGACTGTTTATCTCCTGTGATTCTCTGCTGCCTGCCCTGATCTCTGCCTGCTTCCTGATACCGTTTGTCTGCCGCCTGCCTCGACCATTGCCTGTCCCCATTTACGTCTCTGCCTCTGCCCTTACCTGTGTATATACTATTCTTAATAAAAGCTGCAAATGGATCCCCATTCTGTTGACCCATCATTACATATATATATATATATTTTTTTTTTTTTATTTTTTTTTTTTTACATATGTAATAGTAAAACAAAATTACAAACTTTTATAACTTTTATTTATTTATTTTTTATTATTGTATTTACCTAACTCTTGTGTTACTTGTAGGAAATGTACAACACAGCTCTTGCCATGAAAACAGCCCCAGGGTCAGGGTTATGCATTGTTCTGTTGTGTTTTTGTTCATGTGTCTTGGTTTCATGTTTACCCTTTCAGTTTAGTCTACCTTGGGTACTAGTTATATACTAGTTACTAGTCATATTAAATACATTGAAATTGTGTTACAATGGACTTATTTTAAGTACATTTAGTGCAATTTAAGTGTATTTCTTTAAATACATTTAAAATGTACTTTAAATACTCCTTGAATTACAGTTAGAGTATATTTGAAGCATTGTTTTAATGTGCTTTATGTACATTTTCAATACAATTTCAGATTACAAATGCATTAGCATTACACTACTTAGTTTATTATAAAGCTGTTTTTTTCAGTATATACACATGTACACACACTTTGAAATCTAGAAAACTTTAATGCACTATATATTTTTGTGTACATTACAAATATTCTTACAGTGCATTTAAAAAAAGTACAACAGCATTTAATCTTTTGACCAAAATACATTCAAATAAATGAAAAAAAAAAAAAAAAAAAAAAACATTTCAATTATACCTGTATTACTGAAAAGTACAGAATTTTACATCAATGAATAAGCATTACAATGCAGTTTTCTGGAAAAAGGTCACTGAAAAACAAAGTGCAGAAGTGAATAGTACTTCTTTTTCTTTTTTCTTTTTTTTTTTCTTTTTTTTTCACAAATGTAAGCATGCAAATGCCTGAACCAAACAAAAAAAAAAACAAGAGTTAAAATGTCACATCTTCATCTTCAAGTGGAGGGTCACTTCTTTAAGCACGACTTGCATTTTCTGCAACTAAGGGCTTGCAATTCAGACACTGTAGTATTTGAAGACTGCTTTATCACATGATCTGTGAAAGGGAAAAATAATTTATATAAAATTAACCAATGAATAACAGTTTTGCATCCATGATTGAATATACAGTATGTATTATAATTTGCATTGATATTCATTAGAATTTTGTTGACTTCTCAATTTACCTTTTGACTATGTCCTGATCAAGCATGACATATGAGAGTGTCCATTTGTATCCTCGTCTGTCGTCACTATACAGCACTCTATGAGTTACAATGAACATAAGATTAGAAGAAGCCCAACAACATTTACAGTGAGCAGAGTTCATTCACAAAGTCACTGATATTGATATTTGAAGCAATAAAGCAAACTGTGAGTATTACAGGGTATGTTGTATATTGATAATTGTGGTTTATTTTAACCTAAGGTATTTCCCATGAATGTGTCTATTGTGGTCATGCTAACATGCACTCTCTACACCTCTGTTGTAAAGATTTAAAGAAATTAGAAGTTGTGCAAAATATTGTATGCCAAGACAACTAGGACAAGTACCCTGCTGCTTTACCAAAAAACAGAAACAATTAAAAAATAAACAGATTTTTACACGAATGACTCAAAGGAAGCACAAATTAGACACAATATTGACCGAATCACCCTCTATTAGGCCCAATTCAAAAATCTCTATAACAGAGGTGATACGACATTAAAACACACTCTTCTTCGCTTGTCTCTGCACTCGGATTTCAGTTTGTCTTTTATAGCAGCTGATCTGAAAAACAACAACAACAACAAAAAAGTCAGGCAAATGATGAATAATGATTTGTTTTCCTTTTAAGAATGACAATGTACCTGGTGGGTAATATAATCAAAACCCTTCACAGCCTCAGCAGTTTCATATGTATGCTCTCTTATAATATCCCTTTTTACAATTTAATTTTTGTACTTATCTGTAATTAGAAATGTATATTAGAAAATAAACAGAAAGGCAAAATTGTCAAGCTTGAACAAATATAAACACAAATCAATGAACACTACCATAGTTAGCTGGTCAGCTCAAACAAAGTAACTGTATGTTCATAACATGTTTTTTCAAAGATCATTTACCTCATTACAATGAAGCCAAATTGTTCAAGAAATCAGAAATAAATACACCACTTAAATTAGCAAATAAAAAGAAAGTTAAATGTAATGTTGTACATGTTATTAATGACTAATTATTTTTTTCTGCCAATGCATTGGACAATGTTTTATAGTTGTTATAAGACAGACAAATGTCACCACATTGATTTTAAACAAATTTATCAAGTCTTTAGAAAGGGACTTTGACTTTATACCAGTGCTTAAGTTGCTAGAGGTAGTATCAGTATCATGTTACAGTGGTTAACGTCCGTATTCCACGTGTTATCTATTAGCAAATGCACAGCAGCCCTATCCACCTATAGGAAAAAACTAAATAGTGAGCTTTTTATTTATGGAAACAGCAACTAAAAACTGAGATATTTTAATGAAATCTCAGAGATTGATCTTCCTCTGATGAAAGACGATTCACCAAAACGGTTCACGTTTCAGAAAGTTCAAAAATAAATAAATAAATAAATAAATAAATAAAATGATCCATATGAATCGAGTGGTATCATCCAAGTGCTCTAAAGTGACACGATCACTCTAGTCTATATAATTAATTTTAGACTTCTATTAACATTCAAGGCACATACGCACACACAGCATATCTGGTGCAAGGCTGCCTGCGACTGCAAGCTCATCATCATAAGAACCAATCAGAGCCGTTCAACGGCCTTGGAACCAATCAGGTTTCATCACACGTTACACGTGTTGTTTAAATTTAAACACAAGTAAATGTATAGGGATTTTTTAAGTATCTTTGGAAAATTGATTTATGATGCATTTCAAATAATATGATGTTGAAATCCTTGTGGGAATTCCAGTAGTAGTCTATTAAAATTAACGTATCATGTAATGGACAACAGCCTTTTAAGTAGTATAACCTTTTACAAGTGCAAACAAGTAAATCTGAACAACATATTCATTTTAAGTATGCTTATGGCAATACTTAATAATAGACAAATGTTTATAATACAATTATAATACAAGTTGGTACATTGTAAATGTTAAAATTTTTTCAAAATATCTTCCTTTTGAAAATATTAAAATTCTAAATATATAAATATTTAAAATATATTACAGTAGGCCTACACATGGTATAAAGTACATTTAAACCCACTAAAAGCTGAATCATTTTGCTATGTACTTAAAGTACACATAAAATATACTTTAAGTAAGAGTAACATAAGAATGTTTTCTGTAAATACACTAACTTCACTAAAAGTATACTTGTGTTTAGCATATATTTTTAAGTGTAACTAAGTATATATTTATTACCAGAGTACTTCTAGTATACTGTTTAGAAATATATTAAAAGTATGCTTGTTTTTAGCATATTTCTTTAAAGTGTAACTAAGCATATATTTATTACCAAAGTACTTTTAGTATATTTTTTAGAAATATATTAAATTCAATATATTTTTAATGCACTTCAAATAAGCATGTTGGGAATACAAATGTATTAGTAACATACTACTTGCATTTCAAGTATATTTTTAATACATTTAATACTATGTCTTTTTCACCTGGGTATATGCTCCCTGTTCTGTTCAACCCCTTGTCAGTCTTTGAGTTAAGTGGTATTAGCGTGCTTGTTTATATATTCTCTATATTTATTAAAAGTATCTTGATTGATTATCTGCGTCATGTATCTTCTGAACACCAGCCTATACGTGACAGATAACCAGCCTATACCGCTAGGACTGTTACCCTCAGAATGGCTGGATGTGTATGTGGAGGGCTTTCTGCAACTCTACAACGAGACGTGCAGGGATGATGAAACTCTCAAACATCTCTTCTGGAGCGGGATGGACTGGATATCCTTGGCCAGATGCTGCTGTTGGGGGAGGATCACCGTCTTTTCACCGAGTTTTTTTATTACACCTTGTGGCTGTGTGGATCCTCGCTCACCATGGGAGTCGTCGAGAACGATGCCACGACAACTCTGACTCCCCGGCACATATTACATCACCAGCAGCTCTGCCCACTCCAGAAAGGACATGTCATCCCAGTCTGGAATGTCCTGGAGGGCATGAAAGATATTCCGCCAGCCTCAGTATCTACTCCAAAGCATATATTAGATGACCCAGTCCCACCCTGTTACCTGCCCACCCCATTGTCTCCTGCGCTGACTCCATCCAGACCCTAGGACTCACCTGCTCTGCTGGTGGCATGCAGCTCCTCAGCTCCTCTCACATCGCAGACTCTCACCAACTCTCCAGCTCCTCCTCGGATCTCCTCTCCACCAGCCAAGCTTTGCGAGACAGATCCCCTGGCTTCACTGCAGGCCTCCAGGCCCATGACTACACCTCGCCCTGTCAGCTCATCGGCTCTACCTTGGCTCTGCACTCCATTGGCTCCTCCGTGGTCCAACATCGCTCAAGCTCCACTGGGCTCCTTCGTCTGTCCTACTCCACCTTGGTCGTTCATCATCCTTTTTCTGCAGCAGACTACCGGGCCTTCAGCAGTGCCTCAGCCCTCCACCCCTTTGGCTCCACCGGGTTCCTCTTTCCCTCTCTCACCCTGCTCTCTCTGGCCCCCATCTTCTCCTCTGTCCCTTAAGCCGGCGGCGTCACCTCTGACTTCCAGGCCTACGATGCCGCCATGGGCCACCATCCTCATGGCTTCGCTGGGGTTTCCTAGATTACCAGCTCCACCTCAGTCAGTCAATCCCCAGATCCCATCCATGAGACCCATCAAGGCTACAACCTGGCTCATACTTCCTTTGACTTCACCGTGGTATTCCTCTCAGCCGGCTCCTCCTGTGTTCAGTCCTTTGCCAGCCCCTCATCCTCATTCAAAGCCCATTCCCTCCCTTCACAGTTGGACATTACTTCACAGTGCAAGGGAGGGTGGAGTTATGTCAGGGCTATGTCTTGTTCAGCTGTTTTTTTCATGTGTCTTGGTTTCATGTTTACCCTTTCAGTTTAGTATTTATTGTGCCCTAGATAGTTTCCTTAGTTACTGATTACATTCACCTGTTGTTAATTTAGTTCCCTTGTTAACTGCGTATATACTCCCTGTTCTGTTAAGCTAGGTGATGTTATCGTGCTTGTATATATTCTCTGTATTTATTAAAAGTATCTCAATTGATTTGCGTCATGTATCTTCTGAACACCAGCCTATATAAACAGACATGGCTTGAAAATCTTGGTTTAACTTTATTTTACAGTATTTAATATGGGTTAAGGTCAGTTTAAGAGTTAGTACATACAGTGGTGGATAAAGTACTTGAAAGCCATACTTGAGTAAAAGTATAGATATTTTACCAGAAAATGACTTTGGTAGAAGTTAAAGTCACTGTTTAGAATATTACTTGAGTGAGTAAAAGTTTTAAAGTATGTGATATTTTTTGTACCTAAGTATAAAAATTTTTTTTTTTTTTTTTTTTTTTGATATTAAACGTACTTAAGTATTGAAAGTAAAAGTACAAGTAAATGTAAAATACAAAAGGAGCAAAAAAATATTATTAAAAATTGTTCTTTACACAGTTTGAGCAGCAAGATTGTGTTCAGTTTTAACTTTCTTACAATTTGTTTTATTTAAATTAAAAAAGGCTAAATGTTTGTTGTAAGTTTTAAATATAAAAAAATACTAATATAACAATTATACATTGATCATTCACGTTAATTCATAGTGCATTATAACTAATGTAAGAGACAACTTTAAAATGTTAAAATGTAAAACAATGAACAATGCTTTTATTAACCTTATTTAATGTTTTTTTCTAATTTAAGACTCTTATTATAGTGTTATATGAATCCAAACAGTCATGCTTAAAAATTGCCATCTTTACACACAAATTTTTAGTTTTAGAAAACTTGATGATTATTTAATCAAAATATGTGTTACAGTGCCGATAAAAAGAACTTAAATCGAATACATTTCTGATTTATGTTTCTGTCCCTGTATGATGATGATACAGTAACAGTTTAAATATGCAGCTTCGCTGGATAACGAATGAATAAAAGCGAGCAAATGGATATAAACTAATGCAAATGAATGGTAACAATCGTGACATTAAAAAGTTGGTGTTTTTGTCACATGGTTTTAACCGCTTGAGGTACTACTAATGTTAGCATCCTCTCAGCCTTGACGGCAAACATACTACTGTTCTCCACTAATGCAGCATCTAGTCAACAAACGAATTACTTTATAATGATATGAAAACATGTACTGTAGTATACACTGTATAACATACCGTTTTTTGTCTATGTTTTAAATCCGTTTTTGAAGTGTCCCGCTCTGTACAGCGCACAGCCTTACGTCACGTGTCAAAACAAACTCTACGAGGCATCAGTGATAGTTTTTATTTCGCCTCTAGAGGCCGCTCTCGTACTGTATAATGACAGCGCACTCTTCTCAGCCGCTCCAGCAACGGACGCAAACCGGAAAATGAAATCAACCGCGGTTGTGCAAGCACTTTGCACATGCTTGCTTGCAGTCTGTGTTCTTCCAACTTTTTTGTAGTAAGTAACGAAAATGCTTTGGGAAAATGTATCGGAGTAAAAGTATGCATTTTATTTAGAAAATGTAGTGGAGTAAAAGTAAAAGTTGACAGAAATATAAAAACTATAAAAAAAAAGTAAAGTACAGTTTCTCCCAAAAAATACTCAAGTACTGTAACGAAGTATTATTACTTCGTTACATTACACCACTGAGTACATACAGTAGGTAGTCAGCCAGAATGTTTCTGTGGTGGTGAATACAAGCCAATCACATGTGGGCGGTTTGCACCATTGGGCTGGAATTGTAACAAATGAATGAATATCATTCATAAGTGCTAAATTTGCTCCTGTAAATTTATTTAACTACAATGTTTTTTCTAACATTCTTAGCTGGCTGCAACTGTCAAATCTAGTTCATCGCAATTTGCTTTGATACATTCACCAGATAAATTTCATAAGTCTGTGGTTATAGCACCACTTATATGTCAAAAGCAGCAAATATTCTGGTTGAGTACCATCTATTTGTCTAGTAAGTACATAGTACATACACATAAAACAGGACTGCACTGTGAGTGATTTGTGTTCTTGTACATTGCTTTTGTAAGTGATATTCTGCTAAATGCATGAATACAAACACCACAGCTAACAAGGAACATTCTCAGAACTTTTGGTAAGGTTCTCTCAAAGTTATGAACAAACATTCTTTCAGTAACATTAACAAAATGTTCGTTCAAAAGTATCAGGGGCTGTATTCACAAAACATCTTAAGGCTAAAAGTAGCTCCTAACTTGCCGATTTAGGAGAAACGCTTAAAAATAATGGGCGTGTCAGTCCTAATTTTAGGACTCCTAAATTTTTCCACTGAGTATTTCACAGAGCATTTTAGCGCTAAAACTAGCTCTTAAATCTGTGAAAAGTTTTAACAAAAAGAAAACACTCCTAAAATGGTTGTTGCTGGCAATCTACCCAAAGACACTGTACACCAATGAGACAATAGGTGATAGGTGCTGAACCTTTTCTTCATGAATGCAATAAATATTTTGATTTATAGATTTTAATCTGCAGTGACATAACATAAAGGTTCATTTATGTAAAGGCAAATTTTATTGAATGATGGAGAATAAAACATTGCAGTCAAACTAAAAATAATCCTATCATCGCCCTGATAACCTTGTGGGCAGCTCACGTGACCCAAGTTCGAGTTACGGTTCATGGACCTTTCCCGATTTTAAAATCTTTATTTGAATATGGCAACATCATACCTTGTTCTACAAAATTTCTATGATTAAATCACAGACAGAGACCCCTCCCCTATCAGCCAATCACTGTGAGCATAGTTATAATAAGGGTGTTGACATCATCCATTGCAATGAGGTCAACCCCGCCCTTTCTCTTAGCTTAAGACTTCTCTCTATTCCTTAGTAAAACTTTGTTTCAGCAGCTTTGTGAATATGTTTTAAGAGAAAACTCTTAGCTAAGAACTTTTACTGCTATTTAAGAGAACTCTTAGTGGTAAGATAAAATGTTTTGTGAATACGGCCCCTGGTCTTTAATAATGTTCTTAAAACATTAGCATAAAAACATTATTTATACATTGTTCATGGAATGTTTTTTTTTTTTTCTTTTAAGTTTTAGTTGGACGTTCTTCTAACTTTTTTTTATGTTATTACTTGTTTCAGAATGTTCAGAGAACATTAAAAAGTAATGTTCCCATTTTTGCAAAAATATAAAATGGAATGTGTCCTTAAGGTTCACGTAACCAAGAAAACATTTTTAAAACTGGACGTTTTGAAATTTCAGAGAACATTCAGAAATAATGTTTTCATAACTTAATGGGAACCTTAGCAAAACATTCTTATAATATATTTTTATATGTTAGCTGGGTGTATGATGATTTTTACGTCCACTTTTTTTATTGCTCCAAAATTGTTTGATCAGGAGCTTGACTTACACATGATTTTGATATCTACAACAGAAATAGGAAGTGTTTTCCCCACTGTTTTAAAAGTTATTAATCGCACTGTCTGTAATTCTATGAATGATTATTTGGCTAGTTACAGTTTTTATTTACGTTTTGAATTTCTTTTCCTTGCTGTCATTCACTGATTTGTGATTGTTCATGCATCAAGGCTGTAGGGTTTAATGTCCAGTCATTTAATGCAGCATGGACATTTGTTTATCTGGGAAAAGTCTGTAAATATGATGTTCACACACCACCATGAAAGCCTGAGGTCTGTTTTCAGTCACATTATACGTGTGTGTGTGTGTGTGTGTGTGTGTGTGTGTGTGTGTGTGTGTGTGTGTATGTACGTGTGTGTGTGTGTGTGTGTGTGTGTGTGAGAGAGAGAGAGAGAGAGAGAGAGAGAGAGAGAGAGAGATTTAACCAGAGTGTTTCTGACATAAAACCAGCACACTCACCAGATTTGCACAAACCCGTTTAAAGAGGTCAGATATAACCATCCATCATTCCTCACACACAATATTAGGAAAAAATATATACTCCATGGAGCTTGTTTATACGTGACCTCCGTGGAAAATTATAGAGTTATTGCATCCTGGAAAACTCTATTACGGCCAGAGAGTTACTATGCATTACAAAACAGATCCACTTGTAAGAACGATGCCATAAACCATGACATATCATACAAATATTTACAGTAGAGATGTCGCTGTCACTTGATATCAGACTCACACTGAATGTATCAAGACATCATGTTTGATCCATGTCATTACAATCGTGACTAATGCATAAGTAATTAATCCGTTTACCTCTTTTACTAAAAGCTCAGGTGTAATATGCTTTGCCATATTAAATCAGCGCTGATATAGCGATTGATAAAAATCAAGGTCTCTGAGATAATGAGCAAATAAATTTCATTAAACGTCTTGTGGTGAAGCAACATTACTGTGCTTCTGCAGAGGTTTGTTTAACGCTGCCACTTGTTCAGATGATCATTAAGTGGCTCTTTTGCAGTGAAATAATTGTATGCTAATTGTCTGTTTTCATGCGGCGGGCTAATTAGTGCAGTGTTTGTGACATTATGCTGTGGGAAACGTGTCCTGCTGAGGCCCTACAGGACAGAGACACGGATGCACATGAACCCAGTGTGAAGACGCTTTGACCTTTCAGCCTACCTTCTTTTTATAACTTGTAAGCAAAGGTTAGTGTCGCTGATGTTTAGTGTCTGGACAAACTTTCATTGACTATATCATATGTAAATATGAATTATTTGGATATATTTAATAACTGAATACGATTGTATAGTAGATTAATATGCAGGTGTCTTGAATGCTGAATCTTCGCTCACTGGCTCATGGCTTAACTCTCCAAAAAATAAATAATTAAATAAATAAAAAAATAAGCAGGCATTACCAAAACATTTACTACAGTATGATGATATTTTGACTTTGACTTTATAATTAGACTTTAAAGTGACTTAAAGTGCCCCTATTATGCTATTTGAAAGGTTCCTAATTCTGATTAGGAGGTCTCCTACAACAGGTTTACATGCATCAAAGGTCAAAAAACACTTTAATTTTTTCAAAATATACATTGTACATCACCACATTTTTAAATGATTCTCAAACGACTCGTCGGACGAATCAGTCTCTCTAAATCCCTCCTTTCCACAAGCCCGCTCTGCTCTGATTGGCCAGACGGCCCAGTCTGTTGTGATCGGTCTGCCGCTTACAGCGCAAGTTGGAAACAAACGCCCATTACCTTAACTGATTCAGCTCCAGAGGCTTCCTAAAGCTCAGGTATTGTACAAACTGTAAAGACTGTAAAGATGGCGTCGATTTTACCATATCAATCTGAGCCAATGATGAAATATTGGAAGAACTAGTTATTCAACCTGAACCTCCATCGCAAGGACAACTTAAGCAGGACATTTCTCATTGATACGCTACTCAGTTTGATGTTCATCTTGAGAATGATGTAACATTAAAGTTTGTAAAACAAATCTTGCTCCATCCTTTATTATTATTATTTTATATTAAGTAGTAAGAACGACAGACAATCTGCATTAATTGACACAATTTTAGGTAATTATGGGTCCACAGCTGATTAGCAGTTGTATTTCAGTAAGTCAGTAATAACTTGAGTTAGCTAGCCGGAGACATGCACAATATAGCTAAAACACAAATCTATGTATTTTGAACACTCAGTATAAAATATAAACATCAATAATTCTTCTTTTCGAAGTGAAAATAAACCAAAATTATTTTCACAGCGTCCTGTCGACATGTTCATGAACAAGCTACAGCGCTTGAGGGGGGGTTCAAGTTTTCGTGGAATGTCCACACAGAACGTAGGCGGGCATTATGCAAATGTGTTAACTTGTGACGTGTGAACTTCACGGAAATGGGATTTGAAAAGCAAACGACTCGTTTAAGCGGTTCAAGCGGTTCTTTCTTTTGAAAGACAATGGGCCCTATCATACACCAGGGGCAATGCGATGCCAGGCATGACGCAAGTGTTTTTTGCTAGTTTCAGCCTGACGCAGTTATCATTTTCATGTCCAGCGCCCACATTGTTTAAATAGCAAATGCACTCACACCCATCTGTTTGCCCATGGGCGTGCTGGTCTGAAAATGATGTGTGTACAGGCTCATTGTTGGTGTGTTGCTATTTTCAGGCAACTAAAAACGACTGCACCACTGACCAACAAAAACCTGGTCTGAAATCAATGACACAGTATTTTTTTATTATTATTATTATTTTTTTGTTATTTAAAGGGCCGTTAGTAATATGCATCTATAGGCGGGTACACAATGCGCGTACACTCTGCTTGTTACACAAACAGGTATGTGCAGCAGCACACAAACATGCCAAATATTAAAAATGAAAGGTTTTAAATATAGAAGATTATTATTGTGTACATAAAGATAAAAATGCCTACATGTTATAATGGATAGTCATTGCATGCATTTAATGCAGCATTCTATATATATAGGTGTGTCTGGGTTGTTTTAGATATTTTTAAAAAAATAATTAATATATCATAGAGTTGTTTGTAGAAGATTATTATTGTGTACATAAAGATAAAAATGCCTACATGTCATAATGGATAGTCATTGCATGTATCAGAATTACCTATTTGCAGTAATGACGAATGAAATTGGCTAATTATTTGACCAATCGTGGCAATACACATGTATTTAAACTGACTCGTCAGGTTGAGGGTGTTTATATACCGCCATGTAAATAGCAATCCGCCATGGTGCAAACGCACCTGGCTTTTAAAGGGAATGGGAGGTGACACTCTGATTTGTTTATTGCACATTATGCCCAAAACACACCCATGACCCATCAAGAGACTAAGGCTGCATTCCAGTTCATTTTTTTATGCCCTTACCTCGCTAACTTCCCTCAGTCTCATTGACTCGGATGTACGTCATTGCTTACGTTGTACGAGTGGCCACTACTGGCAGAACTCGTGCAATGGGCTGAATTGGAACATCCTAAGCCCTTGATCACTTGGAATCTACTATGGAGTTGATTTATTATTTACATTTTTTTTTTTTCTTACAAAACTGTTTAATGCAGCATTCTATATGTATATAGGTGTGTTTGGGTTGTTTTAGATATTTTTTAAAAATATTTAATATATCATAGAGTTGTTTGTGGTGGGGTAAATTAAATGTGATATGCAGTGACGTCACAATCGTGTTGTATTGTGGTATATGGAGCTGCCTGAAGTGTACATATGAAGTAGACTCGCTCCCTTGGTCAAAATCAAGGGAGTGAGGGTCTTTCCATATAAACTTCCCTCGTCCACTTCACGAAGTGGGAACGCACTTCAAAATGGCAGCAGGGATTCCCCAGAGGGGAAGTGCTTAGGGAAGTTTGTGAGTGCATGTCTAAAAATGGAGTGGAACGCATCCTAGGTACAACACTTTTGGACCATGCGCCTGGTGCAACCATTTTTTCGTCATTAAACTAGCAAAAGTGGTTTCGGACATGTCCTAAGTGCACCTGCACCATGCGCTTCAGACTTAGATCGTTAAAATAGGGCCCAATAACTTTTTTTATGATGCACTTTCAGCTTTACAACTTTGCAGACTGTTTACATTCACATACAGCTACATTGCACACTGCATGAGAGGTAATTTTCATAAAATCCATAATAGGGGCACTTTAAAACTCTTTATAGTTGTGATTAGTTTCTCAGTGCACATTGCATTCACATTGGTGTGTGAAGAACCAGATAAAACTAATAATAATTTATTAATATTTCTCTGATTGTGTTCATCAGAAAGAAGAAAGTCATATACACCTAGGATGGCTTGAGGGCAAAGAAAAGATTAGGGTAATTTTCATTTGAAAGTGAACTAATCCTTTAAGAAGGTATATTATACCTACCAGTGAAAGCTTTCCGTTAGAATTTGGTTATGGGTAGAATCTCACAACCGCATAACAAAACACTAAATAATGTCCAAATAAAGCAATAAGCCCCAAGAAGCTGTGGTTTACAGTGAATTTATAACAGCCAAGGGTTGTTGTCAGGCACGACGCAAAGCGGAGGCAATGTGAAGCTGTGGCAATAAACTACGGCTTCACAGGGCTTATTGCTTTTATAAAATGGTTATTCCATACAAATATTAAAGCAAATATATGTATATATCGATGTAACTTTCATGGAGTAAAATCATTAAAAGCCTGCCTTCCGCTGGAAAAAAATGGACCCTGACCGTGAACAGCAACAGAATGCGTCATCTCATGGAGATAAACTAAAAACAGACTAGAAAAAGTCAGATGGCGGCAAAGACTGGTTGAGTGAGTCAGTCAGTAGCGAAGATTTTTATTTTGAAAGGACTGATGATGTTGTGAACACTAGCGCTGTCAGTGTCAGGGCACGGGAAAACCCCTTAACTGTTAAAAGGATAAGATATCAGCTGGCATTCAAACTGATTTTTTTTTTAATATGAACATAGGACTGACCTGAAGGAAAATGCTATATAGATGCAGGTAATACAAGCTTCAGTGAACAGTATGAATGAGAACAAACATATGTTTATGTTGCTAAGGGTGGTTGCTAAGGGTCTTGTGACACGTAAAACCTTTGGGTGAAGCGGTCATAGCCATGTTTTAACATTAATAAAACACAGCTATTGATCAGAATCAAGGACTGGAACTAACTGTTTTATAAAAACATTGAACACCAAACTGAACCAAAGTCTTAGCATTATTTGAAAATGACCAGCGGGTGTGTTTGATTAGTGATGGAGCTGAAACTTCCAGAACTGCTGTTGAAGACATCAACTGGATAATCACGAACACTGAACGCGTAACTGGAAACTCAAGCTCGATGGCAGTGCTCAGATTCCAGAAGGTTCCAGAGTTTCTCTAAACTCCAATCCCTCTCATTTTTCTTCAGCGCAATTGCTTGATTTCTTTCTTCCTAGGGACAAACTGCTTTTATTTATTTCTGGGGTGGTGATAAAATATCCATGCTGCTCACCGCGGGCCTGGTGGCCGGCAGTCGAGCTGAAATTAGATATCTATAATTCAGTTCACACTTCAGACGGGCGGCCGCCACACTCAATGTTCAGCGAGGAAAGACGGCTCGTCTCAAACAAGCACTGCATGAAATTCTCATCAGCAAAGCTCTGAATGTGACCACCTGAGGCTGAAAACAACAAATCATAAAATAAAACCACAATGAAGCTCACTTTCCCAAAGAGCAACTTTGTATTCAGAAGGCACAGAGGATCTTGCTTATGAATTCCACATCAGCGTAAATCGGCCGTGATAATTATCCCGTTCCACCTTCGCTCTTGTCACGATTTGACACGAGGAAGCACGTTCTTTTGCTTAGGACGCAAGCGGTTTTGAAAATTGCCTGCTTCCCCTCTGTGATCGTGGCTCCTTCAAGTTATTGAATTTTGGTGTCCAATATCTCTGAATAGCTCTCAACTGTCTCTCGCACCAATATTTTCACTTATTGCACATGGGCAGAAGAGGCTTCTCTGAGGAGCGTTATGAGGCGTGAAGGATCAGAGTGGAGGGGAAGAAAAGCTGAACAAGGCCGCTAAGAGCATCTGGACCGGCTCAGACAAGACAGTCTGGATGTTATTGCTCAGCCTCGACTGGGTCTCTTTCATCGATCAGGAGACTTGATGGAGATCTCAAGTTATCCTGCTTTTAACTATCAACTATAGGAAATTACCCAGCATAAATAGGCACAAACGAGTCATTTGGGGACATACTGTAATAGAGCCATGTGGATAGAAGCTCAAATCACTTCATCGTCAGAGAATTTAATGATAAAAAAATATATTGAGCTTATATTGAGACTTTTGATTGCAGATTTTGGTATCTTGGCAAATCTGTTGAGATCTCAAACTCATGTGTGAGATTTTTCTCAGGACAAACATCTGACAGAAGTCTCATTCAACCCTGTGGCTGTCTAAGAGAAGCAACTGAGATGTTATTGAGATCTCATATAGTAATTTTCCTTCCTACCGGAGACAAACAGTGAAGGGCTGTTAATTATTGTTATTGTAGGTCTACATAATTTTGGGGAAAAGCCTAATTGCAATGTTTCTGTTTTGTTTTTTTGTTTTTTATGATTTAAAATGTGTTTTTTTAAGGGGGGGGGGGGATCATGCACAGTTTCTGCCAATCTCATGTTAATCTTGAGTACCTATAGAGTAGTAGTGCATCCTTCATATCTCCAAAAAGTCTTTAGTTTAATCATATTTATAAAAGATACATACGCTGTACCGAGTATTTCCGAAAACAGCCGAGCCTTGTTTATGAAACCATAAGCACCGATCCTGAGGGCTCGAGCAGCCACGGAAAAACACGTGATATTCTCCATTCATTTTAAAGGGTTAGTTCACCCAAAAATGAAAATAATGTAATTTATTACTCACCCTCATACCGTTCCACACCCGTAAGACCTTCATTTATCTTCGGAACACAAATTAAGATATTTTTGTTGAAATCCGATGGCTCAGTGAGGCCTTCATAGCCAGCAATGACATTTCTTCTCTCAAGATCCATTAATGTACTAAAAACATATTTAAATCAGTTCATGTGAGTACAGTGGTTCAATATTAATATTATAAAGCGACGAGAATATTTTTGGTGCGCCAAAAAAAAACAAAATAACGACTTATATTGTGATGGCTGATTTCAAAACACTGCTTCAGGAAGCTTTGGAGCATTATGAACACGTTGGCGTTGGCATAAAATAGCGTTGTGAAATTAATAAAAATGCTTGCAAAATTCGAGATATGAATTGTCTCTGTACAAGATTTTATTTTTTATATCATATGATATAGTTAAGCAATATCACACGAGCAAAAGTGGTTTCCCTGAATATCAGCATGACTGCAAATGTGATATTCATTTAATACAATAGTTCAATAAACAATAAGTGGATATTCATTTAAAATTTTAAACCATAATGTCAATTTTTCTATATTTCACCAATGATAATAGTTCCAAACAAAGAAGAACAGTTGCATCTCCCTGCAACACAAAGTGGTGTTTCGTTCATGAATGAATCAGCCAGTTTGAACAAAACAGTGAATTAATGATTCTTTGACTCACTTATTAAGACTTGATACATGTTATTAGTGTCATATATAAAAAAGTTTCAATTAGATTTAAATTTTTCCAAATATATTTCAAATATATTCAAAATTTTAGATTTTAAACACTAATCTCATAACATTATTCATGCAACTGTAATTGCAGTGTAAAAACATCTAAATAATAATAGTATAACAATAGTAATAATATATAGTAATTTCTGTCAGAAATGCACAACATTCATTTTGCTTGTTTACCAATCACAGCATAATGCCAACAATGGACTTATTTATTTGTTTGTTTGTTTGCTTAAGTAATTTAAAGATGTTCTACAGTATGCAATTAACTTAATTTTAATATAATTTTTATAGTAATTATGAGAGGGGTGCCATTTTTCCACTTGAGCACCTGCCCTCACAGATGTGCACAGCCTGTAGAAGAGGGGGAAGAACAGGGGTTTGTATGAATTGCAGAATTAGAACTTGCAGTTTTTGGGCACATGTTTAATTGAGAATTTATGCCATGCACTAAATTTAAATAAAAACTAAAATATAAAATACATTTAAAAAAAAAAAAAAAAAAAAAAAAAAAAAAAAAGGCAAAAAGGACACTTATCTAGTCAGAGACCAAAAGTGCAGGTGCTTGAGCATCACTTGGGGTCTATCTGTGCATGTGCTTGACTACTAAGAACTATTATATACAAGATACATAATGTGAATAATGCATAATGTATAATTAATTCTAAAGTGAAGATCATGGTAACCCACTAGTAATGACTCAAGTATTACCAGAACCTTCAGAAGGAATTACTAATTATTTGGAACAGTATAAAGTGAAAAGCATAATACTGTTCTAAGTTCTACTGTTCTATAAAAAAATATTGTAATTGCAATATAATCATATTCATGGCTGTCTGAATTTCATTATTTTCAAATGCTAAACCGTTAAGCTGGTTTATAAGCGCTTTTGTGTTTGTGTTTCATTCACAAATGCACATTAAAGCAACTCAGAGCAGATATAGATAATGGAGCAGCATTTACTGTGAATCGAGATGCTCTGAGACACTGAAAACACTGGCGGACCATGAGCTGCTCATGTAAATGAACACAGTACAGCGCTTCACTCTGAAACATACACACACACACACACACACACACACACACACACACACACACACACACACACTTATTTATTTATTTATTTATTTATTTATATCACAGCCCTTACAATTTGATAACTGAGCTAAGCCCTATTTTGCTATTATTTTAAACAGTTGTGCAGCTGTACTTTCTTGATTCTAGTGGGAAAATGGTGAGATTTGACCTGATGGTGTTTGGATAATGAACTGGTAGCAGTGATAATGCACAGCTGACAGGTGTGATGTAGGCCGATCCGCATTTAATCTGCTGAGAAATCCCACTGCGAGAATCACGTGCAAATAGATCCCGTCACATTCATCTGAGAGATTCATCTAAGAGATTCATCTGAAGTCGACTCGCTCCAGTGTGTGTGTGTGTGTGTGTGTGTGTGTGTGTGTTAGTCTCTGAGATCAATATGAAGGCAATCATTGAGTGTTTTTGAGCTGTAGCACTTCTGACCTTGACTGGATAAACGCAATCTGTGAGCTGAGTGAAAATATATGAGCCGGCAGCACTTCAAGTCTGTGTAATGTACAAAACTGGTCTGTCCACATCTAACCTTTTCTGTTTAATTTAACTAATGAAGGGTCAATATGTAATTTACAGATAAAAAAAAGTATTGTGCACATTTTATCAGTGCATGTTATTCCACAGAAAAATAGCATTATCAATAGACATTATCTGTGTAGTTTCTATTCTTTAGAAAATAGTATGTTAAACAGCATGCATAATACAATGCAAATAGTATACAGTTATTTGGCATTTTTAATGCAAACATTTTGGTACTTACAGTCTAATCAAATGATGGGTCAAAAGGGAGATATTAAAAATCCCTGTTGACATCACTTCTGGTTTATTCTTTGCACTGGAAATGGAAGGTCAAGTTAAGAGGGTTGCATTGTGAGATACAGCATCTCACGCAGTATGTCCTGAGGTATCCTAGACATTTAGTAGGCCAATTGCGTGTCCATGCATACATAGAGTGTGCATACTGTGTACAATTTGTATATAAATACATGCATGTAAATGCATTAAAGCTGAAATGCGTTTGAATTAGATCTCAGCATATAGTTATGTGCAAGTGCTAATTGCACAGACCTTCAGTTTGTCTTACAGTCCATATAAAGAGAACAAAATCTGTTTGGTATGTGCAGCTGATGAACTTTCAGAGGTCTATATCTAGTCATTTAGCCTCAATTTAGTGGCGATATTGTAGTTTGTCTTTGTAATCGACGCTCATTAAGGCTAATCGGTCTGAAAGACTGAGCGACAGATCTGGGCTCATATCAAGGCTTAAGACCCTTTTATCCGTCACGCACGATTTGAGAAGCCATTCGTAATTTCGGCAGCGTTTCTGATGCTATGAAAGAGTCATTCTCCCTCATTCTTTGGCTGTCACGCAGGAAACAGAAGCCAGCACCGCTCCCACACACCGGTCCGAACTCGCTTAGAATCCACGTAATCGTTTTTAACAAGAGACGTCTAAAAATACCGTTGCATGTAAGATGAATCCTAGATCCTGCCAGCGTTTGCTTAAATGCATGGACTCTGGGACAAGAGGCCTTGTGCCATATGTCAGGCGTAGCAACGAAGACAAATTATACAATGCTTTATATGTCCTTATTAAGACCCACAAAAATCAATCAGAGAGGAGATGCTTTTCATGGAAGTAGTGTATGCATTCATAAATCTGAAATTATTCCCATCTGAGCTTATTTGGAAAATGTGTCAAATATCATGACAAGTAACTAAACTGAAGAACTAAACTCACCGTTGATGGTGGATTGTATTAAATGTGCTCTTTTAGTGTACTTCAGTATATTTTAAAAAAAAAATTACTTTTTCTTTTCTTTTTTCTTTTTTTTTTTTTTTGTACTGTACTTTTTTGTGCTTTAAGGAAGTACACTTATTTTGATGTGTTGACTAGCATACTAAAGCACATGTAAAGTAGGCCTACTGTCACACTGTCACTGTCATGTTCTGTTTGTTTTGGTTTTCATTCGTCACGTGTTCCTTTGTTCTAAGTTCCCGCCACTCATCATTCACCATGGACACTAACTCACCATCACAGCTGTTCATCATTAGTTCATCAGGTAACACTTTAGAATACTGATCCTTCATAAATGAATAACTACACTGGAACAAATGAGTAATGCATTATTAACACTCTATTAACTACTATTAACTAACAAGAAACTCTGATTAATGAATTAGTAAGTAATAATGCTCAAAGTAAAGTGAAAAACATGATAACTCTCTAGTAACTACTGAAGTCATTGTAAACTTTTGAGGTTTTCACTAATTCCTTCTGATGTATTTGATAACACTTATGCTGGGTACACACTAAAAGATTTTTGAAAACTTATAAGATTTTCAAAATGTGAGAGACCAGAAACAAGAGGACAAAAAATCCTAGATTTAACCGTTTTGCTCCTATAGTGTGTGGTGTGCCATGATATGACAAACACAGCACAGCACACACAAACAGATTTTAAACCAGAGTCCCGACTGTGAACATGGGAAATCTCGCAAAAATCTCTCAAGACTTCAGAATAAACATGACGGACGATAGGCAGGAAGAAATTGCGTTGATAGTGTTTGGAGTGATTTTGGTATGTTTTACAGGACACGTTATGTAAACACTCGTGCTGTTGCCACAAATCAACAAGCTGATCCTCCATCTCTGCTGTCCAAATCCATTTAACTTTGTGCTGCGCCATGACTGCGTTTGTTATGCTTCTGTCTTCTGTCAGCTCACTTTCTGATCGGATATTGTTTCGTTTCATGTCATAATCTCCAGAGCGTGCACGCGTTTGTCCTCGGGGTTCCCCCCACACCTCAGGATTTCTGACTGTCCTACTACAGGATTTAACACAGAGTAACAGCTCAATACCAGTTACAAAAGACACTGTAACAGTCTTTCACAGGCAATTCTAGTTGCATTTTTCAGTTAATTTCTTAAATTATCCTTTGACTATGTTCTGGCCCACCATCTAGTGGCGAACATTTTTTTTTTTTTTGGCCTGATGCCAAACTTAATTGCGACCCCTGCAGTAGTTACTGATAGCAAACTGCCACATTCTAATTCATTAATCAGAGTTTCTTGTTAGATAATAGTAGTTACTAGAGTGTTAATAATGCATTACTCATTTGTTCCTGTGTAGTTATTCATTAATGAAGGATCAGTATTCTAAAGTGTTACCGTTCATCTTCTACTCTGTGTATATCAGTTCCTGCTTGTTTTCAGTTCAGTGTCCAGTCTCGTACATGTCAAGTGTGTGTTGCTACATGTTCCTAAATTTTTGTCATTAAACTTCATGTTGGAATTACGTTTCATCTTCTTCGTCTGTTTGCCAGTGACCACGCGTTACAGAAGACTGGACCAATTATGGACTACGCAAAGTTGTTTGCGTTTGTGGCTCAGGAGAGCCACAATCTTTTGTTATTTTTGTCTTGCACTCACCTGCCTCTACGATGACGAGACCCTGAATTTGTTGTTCTGGATCGGGGCGAACTTTCACCATCTTGTTGACCTTATAGACACCACAGGATGATGGCTTCTCTCCAGTTTAATCCGGTGGTGTCTGTGAGGTCAACAGGATGGAGAGTGTCAATCCCCGGTCCAAAACACAGCCGGACCCAGAGCCCATTCCACCACCTGTGACCACGAAAGGATCACGTGAGCCCCCTGCAGATGGAGAGCTACCACCCGCCGCGATGCGTCAGCCAGAACCCCGAGGACGAGTGGCCTGCGCGGAACCTCGCCCTGGAAGAGGAGCCCCCCAGCGTATCTGATCAGGGAGGTGAGTCCGTACTATTTGTGGCTGAGGGGAAACTGGTGGAAATACGAACTGTGGACTGGCTGATAGACTTCAGCGCAGAGGTATCGTCACCCACCCTACCCCACCCCACCCCATTTCTCAACCTTCATCGCTGCTTCCTAACAGCACAGAGACTGGCATGGACTATACTCTACATCCTAATCTTCCAGGTCTCCTTCTGCCTCCGTCGCCGACCTTCCCAACCAGTCCTCCAGCACCGCCTCTGCTAGAGGTTCGCCGCCCTTCACCATCTCCAGATTCACCCTGCCAGGACTTTGAGCCTCAGGTCGCGCAACCTCCATCAGTGCCTGAGCGAGTGGATCTTGTGGCTCTGCCTCCGGCCTCTGATCGCCTTGCTCCATCTCTGCCTGTTGACCTGGCAGCTCTGCCCTGGCTGAGCCCTGGCTCCTCCAACCTTGAGCTCCACCAGACCCCCTCGGCCTTTCAACTCAACCGGTTTCCCTCGTCCCAGCGGCTCGTCCTTGATCAGTTGTCTCACCACCTCCGCCACAGACTTGCGGACCTGCCGCTCTGTTCCTCCACCCCTACGGCTGCAGCCTCCTTCCCTTCTGACTCGCCTCGGTCCGTGGACACACCAGCCTCGTCTCAGTCCTCGGGTGATCTGGCTCCTCCTCCGATAGTCGTCGCTGTGACATCGCCTAGGCCTCCGATGCCAGTGATGTCACTCTGCTCCATCGGCTCTCCATCTGTGCCCTGGGATCCATCGGCTCTCCCTCCGTCAGTCGCCCCCCAGTTGTCGACAGTCCCTTCTACACTCGTCATCGTCGTCCTCCCTTCACCACTCCTCCTGCACCATCACCTCGTCCACCTCCAGAACCCCCTCCGAGCCTCCCTCTGATGTTCTGCTACGGCGCGCCTCACTAGGGGGGGGATGTACTCTCACTGTCACTGTCGTGTTCTATTTGTTTTGGTTTTCATTCATTACGTGTTCCTTTGTTCTAAGTTTCTGCCACTCTTCAGTTATCGTGGACACTAACTCACCATCACAGATGTTCATCATTAGTTTATCTTCTACTCTGTGTATATCAGTTCCTGCTTGTTTTCAGTTCAGCGTCCGGTCTTGTACATGTCATGTGTGTGTTGCTACCTGTTCTTGAATTATTGTCATTAAACTTTGCGTTGGAATTACCGTTCATCTTCTTTGTCTATTTGCCAGTGACCACACGTTACACCTACTTTGTTTATAATTTTAACTGTAACATGTTATTCAATATTACATTAAAGTTAATTTAAGTGTACTAAATTGCAACTTAATTATTACAAATGTGTAACTACAAATATATTGATGATATATATACATATACATGATATACTAGTACAGTATGAATTTCAAAGACAATAGACGTAATTATGAAATTACATATAAAAGTGTACTTAAGTCCCACTTAAATGGGTCAAAAAACACTCTCACGTTTAGCTAATTGCAATTAACATGCAATTAAGTGTCCAAAAACATTACATTCAGTGCAAAATAGGTAATATTCTTTTAAAGTATACAGTATATTTCATTTTTTAATTTGTGATCACGTGCACTCTGTGAATAGGGAGTGGTGGTACTAACCACACATTTTACAAGATAAGATATTTAACATAATGATTTTATTTGAGATAAAATGACAGTGGGGCAGTGCCATGGTGGCCAAGTAATGTAATCGGGGAATTGCCTGTAACACTGCTGCAAGCCTAATGGGTATCAAACAACATGAACTATTTCTTTACAAGTTTTGTGTTATGGAATGTTGTCATATCTAACAGGAAATTGTACACTGTTAAATAACGTTTTCCTTAATGCTTACGAAAAATATGTGAATTAAAAATGTCTCTAAAATTACATTCTAAATTGTGTAGGAATAAATTGTCAGATCTTATAAAATGAAAGGGATGGTGAATGATAATTCTGGGATTTAAGCGAGATCTTTGAGCTCCTGCAGGGTAAGATGATGAAATAAAGTTGGAAAGACTCCATTTGTGTCTCTTGTGGAATCACAATCGGACTGCAGAGAGCTGACTTCAGCGAACATGCATCCGGTTTCAGTTTTAACTCCACTTCAGCTGTCTCTAACTGAGCAAAAGCTGCTTTAATGTTTTTGAAGCAAGACTCTCTGAATGCTGTATCTATGTTTGAACCGTTCCACAGCTCTGGATTTTCAGTGCACTTCATATGAGAACTAGAGATTTCATGGGATGGGAATAATTTTCCTTTCCCAGACTTGTTATCCACAAAGGTGGGCTTTAATTATTCAACATTAACACAGTTTTCTATGCACATCAGCATTCAGCTCTGTATTGAGTTTCAAAAATATCCCCTCAAATTGATCAGTCTGCAGAAAGCCCGATGTTAGCACAATATCCAGGAAATGTAAAGCATCACTCACCTGGGGCCCAATGCTGACCTTCAGACAGAAAACACCCTCAGAGACTGTCCATGAACTGAACTATAAGCATAGAAGTGAATTTGTGACATACATTTGTGATGTGAACCTTTTAATGTGATTATAGATATTTCAACATATTCATTATTAATTTGCAGTTGTGAACAGTACTCTTAGAAAAAAAGTTCAAAGGGGCTCTATATAGAACCCTTGGATTCTTGACTCAATTTTACAGAACACTTTACACCATAAAGGTTCTATATAAGGAGAAATAATTTTTCTAGTGGTAATGTTTGCAAACAAAACTTAATTCATTCAAATTTAATAAAAAAATTTAAAAAATAAAATACTATTAATTAAAACTAATTCTATAAAATAATCTCAAGATAGGAACCCCTAAAAGGTTCTATAAAGGTTCTCATGCAACCCCTTAGCAACTACATAGCAACACCTAAACAACCACTCAGAACGTCTTTGCAGCCACATAGCGACACCTTAGCAACCACATACCAATGTGTAACACTCTGATCACCCTAGAAAATATTTGTTTACTTTTTCTTGAGAGGCAATGAACATTCTTTAATGTATTTAACCGAAATAGTTAATAGTCATCTGTTAGAAAAAAGCGTGCGTGTGTGTGTGTGTGTGTGTGTGCGTGCATCTAGTGATTGTATTCAGTGTCAGGGCAGGTGAGTGTGTTGTCTGCCCTTAGAGACGTACCCACTCCATCTGTTCTGCGCACCTCAGAGTTTCACCTGACAGCTAATTAATAACCAGCTTACGAGCAGCAGGAACGAAGTCTTCAACACATGCCACCTAATATCTGCGCATCACTCGGTCCGGTCAACCTCACACACACATCCAGAGACAGAACAACACCAAACTGCTGGAGGGTTTTGATCGATCGCTTTTATTAGAAACATATGGTTACCCGATTCTATTGATGGCCACTCCTCACTCAGCTCTAAAATCCCAGTAGAAGTTCTGATGAATCCAGAAGCAGCAAATTTGCAGATTTGTGTCCAAATCTGGGGGGAAAAAAAACAAACTTAAGAAAAATCCACCTCTGCTCTTTGTCGTCTATTTAGTATGAAGCCAAGACATAAAGTGCACAGTGAATAAAATTGTTGTAAAATAATTAACATTTTAATTAGTTCTCACCTGTTCCCTGTTTCTTTGATTGCCTGTCTCTGTGTTTATAAGCCCTCTGTTTCTTCATATCAGTGTTCCACATTGAAGTTATGGTAGATGTGTTTGTTCTCTCATTCTCCGTGTTAAAGTTTTTCTTAGTTTTTCAATTATTCTGCATCACACATCTCTCTTTGGATTAAGCTACACAGCCACCGTGACAGAAGGCAGAACCCTCACAATGAGTAAAAAGGATTAAAACAAAGAAAGAGTATTATGGATCACATGAGTGACAGATTTTCTCAATCTGGTGTGCTTCACCCACTATCCGATCGCTATCTTTGCATATTTTAACACAAGCCTCAAAGACCTGTCGAAGGCACGCCTGCCCATGGAAGGTCCTCAAGGGATCTTCACTGAATATGTGGAGTAGAATTGTCAAAAGTACCAACTTCGGTGCCAAGTCGGTACTGAAATTTTAAAAATGTGACGATACCAGCATTTCCCCCTAGCATATTGTCACATTTTTAAAATTTAAGTACTGACTTTTGACAACACTAATGTGGAGTGGGTACTGGTAAGATGTGAATCACTATTCACTGTCTGCTCAGTTGAGGAGGATATCCCCAGCCCTGACTCGGACCCACCACATACCCAGAGCCCAGCCAGCCTTTAGCCATGCCCGCTATGGATCTTGAACCAGTCCCCACCGCAGACTCAGAGCCTGAGCTCGCCACGAAGCAAGAGCCAGAGCATTTGCCAGAGGCCTGGAGCCTGAGCTCATCGCTGAGCCCCTGTGTGAGCCTGCAACAACATCTGTCATAGAGGGTATTTTAGTGGAATTCGATTGGAGCCCCACCCACACTCCCATCACTGAGGAAATACTAGTGGAGTTCAAGGGGATGGTTTACAACCCTGCCCACAGGGGCATTCAATGAGTTGGGTTGCTGCAGAATGATTATATGAGTCTATTATATTAAGTCTCTGCTGGTCCCGTACAGTCCCAAGTCATCTTCGCCTCTGCTGGTTCTGCCCAGTTCCAAGTCATCTTCATCTCTACTGGTTCAGCCCAGTCCCAAGTAGTCTTTGTTGCCATTGGCTCTACCCAGCTCCAAGTCTCCTTTGTCGAGGATGGTCCCACCCAGCCTCCCTCTCCCCCCTCCTCTCTCTCCACCAAAGCCATCCAATTTCTCTGCCCTGCCTCAACTGTCTCCCTTCAGCCCCTCGGGGTCCTCCAGTGGTTTGCTGCTCGGAACCGCTTTGGGCTTCCCAGTCGTCAGCTCTGCCTTGGTCTGTGGATCATTCAGCTCCACCTCCAAGCCCCGGACTCCACCTTGGCATTCCAATCCCTCCACTCCACCTTGGCTCAATGCTCCCTTGACTCCACCAAGGTCTGTCATCCCTCAGGTTCCGCCGGGATCCCTCATCCCTTTTTAAATATTACAAAGACAAATAATATGTAAAATCGTTCACAATAAGTTTAGAATCATGCACTAACAAAGTACTGTAAATAGAGTAAGTTTTAAATTAAACTCATCTACTTTGAATTGCTTTTTAGGGCCCAAGCCGAAGGCTTCTTTAGGAGGATTTTTTTTTTCGACTATTCGGGCATTTTTGGGGCCCTTACCATGCTCAAAAACTCTTGAAACTTTGCACATACATCGGAATCATTGGCCATCAGGGTCGGGCAGAAGCTGGTACCCAGGCGTGGCAGGGGGGCTCAACATCGCCCCCTTGAACGCTTTCTAAAAACTTGGTCCATATATCAAACATGCTTGCATGTATTTGTATGAAACTCGGTACACATATAGACCTCATCAGGCCAAACAACTTTCGTGCTCTAAGTTATACGTCAGCTCAACAGGAAGTTGGCTATTATGGGTTGTTTGGAAAACACATGCTCTGGAATTTGATATACTCCTCCTAGGCAATTAATCTGATCACCACCAAACTTGGTCAGCTTGAAGTCAAGACATTGAGGATGCTAAATTGCAAGTGGATTTTTGATCTTGAACGGTTTGGCCGTGGCAAGGCAACGAATTTATGGAGAGAAAAGGAAAACAGGAAATGTGTTATAACATCTGCATACATTGATTGATTTTTAAGAAACTTCACCTGTGTGTTTGTTATAGGAGGCTGATCACATGGATATGACAATTGTGAGTCAAAGTTATAGCGCCACCAATTGGCAGCAGGAAGTGTGTCACTTTCAAAATGCTTTGAGATCACCCTCTTATTTTTACCCGATTTGCATCAAACTTCATCAGTGTAATGTCAATACACAGCAGATATAGACCTTTGAAAAGAATCGCGATATCTCAAACACTGTTGCCATGACAATGCATCAAACTTTAGTATTCGTTTTGGATGCTTTTGAGACGCTTAGCATGCTTCAAATTGCATGAAACTCTATACAAACGTCAGAGATGTCAACCAGTAGACATGGGCAAAACTAGAAAAAGGCGGGGGGGAGGGCCTCTATAGCATCATCTTTTGACAAAAGTGGGGGGGTTAGTTTAAACTACAGTCACCAAACTTGGTACACATATTGTTCTCATTAAGCCAGACAACTTTCTACTTTACAGTCATTAGCTCCGACCAACAGGAGGTCAGATATTTTGGTTTGAATGTGGATTTCACACACACACACACACACACACACACACACACATAGACTCTCTCTCTGACATGGGCATTAGAGAAGGTCATGTGCTGTGTTTGCAAATATAATGTATGATGCATATGTCTTTAAATGAATTATTTATTGATATAATTCAAATTTATTAAAAACCCTATTTAAGTACATTTCACTTTTTTTTTTTTTAAAGTGGCTGTATACAATAAACTTGCACAAGTGAGCAGAAAAATCTAGACATGTACCTTACTATTACCTGAGACTGATATTAAAATCGTCTTTGCAGGTTCTGTGATTTAGCTCTATTAATTAATTTTATTATTTTATTTCTTCATTGTTTCTTCATCCACACATATTGAAATTAAATGAAAGCATGCTTTTGGTGCATACGACTGGTGCACAAACAATAGCTCAGGGAGGTCAAAAACACATGAAGAGAAGTCACCAGCAATCACAGACATTTGCGTTAGATTGGATTAGACTTCTAAGTGCACTGTTGAATTTGCGCAAATAACAGTATGTAATTTGCTCTGGAATTTTTATAGAGGTTGTCTGAGAAGAACACAGACATGGCAGGTTAGAATGATATTCTGCAATCATTTGAAATTGACCTATGACATTCTATGACATGAAATTCATCTAAATTTAAACAATCTCATGGATGTGGCTATTGTGGTTTGTGATCATATGGGCACCAGCTGCTTCAGTAAATGTGGTGTATTCAAATGACTTTGACATAGTCCTTTTATGTTTACCTGTTTTAAATACCTATTGCCCACCATGCACAGTTGCCCTGAAGCCACCGGGTTGGCGGTGCCACCGGGCTTAGGCCCGTCATCGTTGCTTGTTTTTTTCTTGTATTTATTTGCGTACATTACCAAAAATAATGCAAAGTGGTCAGATCACATTGTTTCCATATGGCAGTATTTGGATTAGGTTACTGATTAAATTTAGGCAGTAATTAGTTATTTGTCCTGAATTCACTTGAATCTGACAAAGACAAGATTTTTAGCAGAGATTCTGAAAATGTTGCACCAAATCAGTGCAATACTAAAATATAACCACCATCTGACTCTAAACAAT
The DNA here is from genome assembly GCF_019924925.1 of Ctenopharyngodon idella. Lineage (NCBI taxonomy): Eukaryota > Metazoa > Chordata > Actinopteri > Cypriniformes > Xenocyprididae > Ctenopharyngodon > Ctenopharyngodon idella. Next base: position 37,154,329 of record NC_067226.1, read on the forward strand.
ATGTTAAATAATACAGTTTTTAAGTGTCTTTGTGTTATTTTTGGAGTTTCCTGTGTGTGTGTGTGTGTGTGTGTGTGTGTGTGTGTGTGTGTGTGTGTGTGTGTGGTTTTAGCCCCCATCTGTGCTCCAGGCTGCAGCAGACAGGTGGAGGGTTACAGATTTACCTGAAGGCTCCTTAGAGGAAACACGCTGCAAAGAATCACGGCAGAGGAAATTCATTGCATCAGTCTGTCCAAACTCTCAAATAAAGCTCAGAAACTTAGAGCTGAATGACAGATAACGAGGCGTGTAGGTGTTGCAGGAAACTTGGATAAACAGGAGAAATGCAGGGAGCTCAGATTCTTCACAAACATTCAACATGAGGGGACGGTCAAGGGCTGGGTTCTCACAGGGTGAAAATACGTGTCATTGCAAAAGATGGGGTCACAGGGCAAAGGGCGCAGAAATAAAACTTGCCACAGGGAGTGGTTACAAAGCAAAGGATGGGGAAAGGTAGATGTCTAAGGTAAAAAGTAGGGCAAAGGCAATGGTCAATGGTCAAAAAGAGGAGTCACATGGCAAACGATGAGGTCACAGAGCAAAGGCAGTGGTCAAATGTTACAAAAAGGGTCACAAAGCAAATGATGGGGTCACAAATGAAGGGTGGGGTGATGGCAAAATCAACAGGGATTCCAGGAGGTGAAGTGTGGGATCAAAGGCAGGGGTAACAAGGCAAAAAAGTGACCTTTCCCAGGATTCCCAGGGCAAAGACAGTGGTCAAAGTTCAATAGGAAATTCCAAACAATGGGATAACAGGAAGTGAAGGATGGGGTCACAGGGCAAAGGAAGTGGTCAAATGTCACCAAAGAAGGTTCACAAAGGATGGGGTCACAGATGAAGACTGGGGAGACAGGGCAAAATCAAAGATTGCATTTTGAAGTGTGTGATGACAAAGTAAAAGGTGGCTCTGAGGAGGTGAAGTGTGGGGTCAAAGGTCGGGGTCACAATGCAAAGGGATGGGTCAAAGGGCAAAGTCAGTGCTCAAAAGGAGAAAAATATGTGGTTAAGGGAGGGTTTACAAATCAAATGAACATGACACAGAGCAGTTGTGATGGAGTCATAGGGACAAAAGAACAATTTCCTAGGAATCTATGAGTTTCCATTTGTGCCAAAAATGAGTTGACTGCTTTGTGCTTTGTACTATACATTTGTCCTTGTCTACAGTTAAAAGGTTAGTTCACCCAAAAATGAAATTTCTGTCATTAAGTACTCACCATCATGTCGTTCTAAACCCGTAAGACCTTCATTCATTTTCGGAACACAAATTAAGTTATTTTTTTATTTTTATCCCCCATAGAAAACAACATAATTACCGTAAATTAAGGTCCAGAAAAATAGTAAATACATCATTAAAATTGACTACAGTGGTTCAACCTTAATGTTATGAAGCAATGAGAATACTTTTTGTGCGCAAAAACTAAACAAATGACTTTATTCAACAATTTCTTCTCTACCCTGTCAGTCTTCTACACTGTTGACGCAGTGCAGCGCTTTCATGTTTACGTCTGAACGCCAGCTCAGTATTGGCCGATGCTGTTTACGTGAGCACTACGACGCATATGAGTGATGTTGACGCAGAAGTCAGCCAATACTGAGTCAGTATTTTAATGATGTTCTTTAATACCTTTCTGGACCTTGAATGACGGTAATTATGTTGCCTTCTATGGGGGATAAAAAACCTCTTGGATTTCATCAAAAATGTCTTAATTTGTGTTCCAAAGATGACAGAAGGTCTTACGGGTTTAAAACAACACAAGGGTAAGTACTTAAGTATTTCAAATTTTGGATGAACTAACCCTTTAATGCCTACTTGTTCAGATAAATTAGTATATGTTGATGTGTATGTTCTCTGTTTATGTCATATGGTTCTGTCGTCCTTACTGTAGTCTAGTTTTGTCCTCTTTACTGTCGTCTTCCTCTGTCGTCCTTACTATAGTCTTCTTCTGTAGTCTTTACTGTCATCCTTACTGTTGTCTTTCTCTTTCATCCTTACTGTTGTTTTCCTCTTGTCCTTACTGTTGTCTTGTTCTGTCATCCTGTCCTGTTGTCTTTACTGTCGTCTTTCTCTGTCGTCCTTACTGTCATGTTTTTCTGTCGTCTTGTTCTGTTGTCTTTACTGTTGTCTTCTTCTGTCGTCTTCTTGTTCTCATATGATATGAACAGTGAAAGACCCCATGTATCTCTAAAGAGGTCTGTCTTCAGAAAAGTTTCAATGGCATATTACCTCAGTATAATGCCTAATAAAATAGTGTTTTAAGCACAATTTTGGATGTCTCTCTTATCTGACCAGTCCATTTAAGGTCTTTGAGTCTCTACTAATGAGTAGATTTAGGTGTGTTTGATTAAGGGTTTGAAAATGGGTAATGTCAGTTGTCTCCATAAACAGGGTTGGGTAACACTGCCCTAGAACAGGGGTAGGCAACACTGGCCCTTGAGGTCCACTGTCCTGCAGAGTTCAGGTCCAACCTTGATTAAACACACCAGAACTAGCTAATCAAGGTCTTCAGGATTACTAAAATCACAGGCAGTTGTGTTTGATTAGGGTTGGAGCTAAACTCTGCAGGAAAGTAGACCTCAAGGACCAAGAGTTGAAAATGCCTGCCCTAGAAAGAGGGCTGTAGAACCGGTTAGTTTTAACCCCTCAGTAACATACTGGGCTTTCAGGTGGTACCTGGTAAGTCTATGGATAGTCACCAGCTTGAAGCACTGCCCCACGCAGCTAATACGTGGTCTTATATCATAATACACTAAAACTGTTTGAAGGTTCAAGAGTTGAAAGGTGAAAACCAACCGTTCCCTGGGATGCGATAGAAGTTGGCCTCCTGCATCCTAAGTATGGCAAGAACCTGTATTTGACCCTGTGTGAGGTTGGAGGACAAAGATAGTCCACTTGACCTGTGAGTTACAGAGTTTAATATGATCACTTGGATTGATCATATTAAAGTGTGAGGTTTTGCTGGGGTGAAATTTTCATTACTGCTCTTCTATTTATTTGCTCTTTGCTATTTACATGCTTGCTGTGGAGTTTTGAAAAGGATCATTGTACTGTTTTGAGGTTTTCACAGATTTAATTGCATTTCATTATCCCTACAGTAGTTTACACTGGACTTTTGTGTTAGCTGTCGAGTTGAGTTTAGTTTCATGTTCTCTTTCTTCTTTTATACACATTGTGAATAGGGACTATTTTTGTTGACTGTGATGCAGGCAGATCTATTCACTGTTTCCCTAGTGTAACCACCCTACAGTTATCCTCGAGAACATAGAGTGGCAACTCTGCTACTGGAGTCATGAACTAAATACTTCATATTGAGGGAAAAAAAACAAGGAGCTTATTGGTATTAATTGTTTAAAATTTTTCTTGGCCTTGGTAATCCTTGTAAAAAAGAAGTACAATTTAGCATATTTTTACGTAGAATATTTATTGCCAAAATAATATGCTTTAAAAACACATACAGTACTTGAGTGTGAATTGAATGTAATGTTTTCAGACACTTAATTGCTATTTCGGATTCTTAATTACAATTAAATGCAGATTTGAAGTGCACTATAAGTGTTCTTTTTCACAAGGGAATATAATGTTTTCACTATAGTTCTCAGTAACACCAATCAGTATATCATGAATGAATTCAGACCACTAAATATCCACTAAAGATTGGGACACTAAAGTTAAATATTAATGTTAAATGTTTAATGTCAGAAATCCTAGATTAGTTACAGCAACAACACCAATGACTAGTTAGACATTTGGTTGCAGCTAGCTATTTGTACAGAAAGTCCTTTAGAGACTGTTGAAGACATGACACTATTTTCAGTAAGTGAATAAAGTGAACAGTTCATTCTCAGGGATACATTCTAGGATGTTTCTAGTGTTTCCTCTACCTAAGCATTGTTCCAGAGCATTGGAATAATTTGGGCAATGGGACAGTGCAAGATATGGCCAACAGCCTGGTTGGTGTATTTACTACTGAAGAAGGGAACGGGCAGAGACACTGAGACCTAGGCTGTTTTTATCTGCAGCTTTGGCAATACATAACGTTTGCAGACGAAGATTGAGTAAAGCATAAATTTAAGTCCTCCAGCTAAATCACCATTCTTCCCTAGAGTTTCTGTCAGTCAGGTGAATCTTTGAGTGAGGTACAAAATAGGGCCTGAAGCTCTTTTTCAACAAGTGGTCAGAGAAAAGAGCTGCTTAACCTTAAGAAAATATTGATGGTGAAACTCAGGAGGTCAAAGAAACTAATTAGTTTGGAATCAAATAACATTCTCCTGTAATGTGCCTCATCAAACATCACATTTAAAACAAACTTGAGACAGAGGGGTATTTCTTAGAAAGACTAGCCCCACAGGCAAATATCCAAATTAGATAGATTTCTAGGTTCTCTGATAGAGATTAGAAATTCAGTTTTGGACTCTAACTACGCTGTTTTTGGATGTCTCTTGTTCATATCTTCCACCGTTTTTGTCGAATATGCCTGACTACCTGCGTTAACGGCCTCTTGTTACCCCATTGAGGAAACATTATAGGCATCATGGCAAGCGGAGCGGTCTTGCAATTAGACTGAAAGCTACATTGGGGTATCGTGGCTGACGAGCTGTTTGGCGCATTCAGGATGTCTCTTATCGATGGATTTGTCCTATTGTTCCCAAGGTTTTCTACAGGTCTTTACAGTACTCCTTTTCCCAGAAACAACACAATAGAGTGAACACTCAACTTCTTCGCTTGCTAAATAGAATAGTGGAATAGAACCTGTTTGTGGATCTCCGCTTCTCAGGATGGCACTGCTTAATGTTCGGTCGTTGCTTAATAAGACCTTCATTTTGCATGATTATTTTGACAAAAGATTACTTGGACAAAAGATGGCGACCTAAGCCCATTTACTGGCCTTGTCCCTTTGAATTGTACTTTTTTTTTAGCACTCGGATGCCTGTTCATGGAGGGGGGCTAGCGGCAGTTTTTAAAGATAATTTCCATGGCCGAATCACCCCAACAGAGGTATATGATAGCTTTGAGTTACAAATGTCTTAAATGGAAATGGCTGCTGATCCTGCTCTGTTTGTGATAATCTATAGACTTCCACAGTCAAATAGTGTTTTTAAAAGAGATTGCAGACTTTCTGGGGGGTGTAGTAACAAAGTTTGAAAATATTTTATTACTGGGTGACTTTAATATTCATATGTGCTGACCCAGGAAGACACTTCCTAGGGATTTCTGTAACCTTATAGACTCATTAAATTTCATGCAGTGGGTGCAGGGACCCACATAATTCCACGGTCACACTCTGGATCTGGATGGTTTTCACACGTGGCTTTTCTATTTCGGACATTAAAATTTGTGACACTGGCTTTTCTGACCACAAATCTGTTTTATTTACTGCCACCTTTCCTGGTGGACCTGGTGTCACAGCCTCGCCAGCCCTGATGGACTCGTCACTTCACAGTAAATGCTGCTGAGGAATTTGCTTCAGCTTATGCAGCAGTTCATGTCCCTGATTCAAATTCACCATCTTCAAAACGCTGATAAGTACCTCTGTTCTTTTAACAATACCTGTCTGAACATTTTAAATTCTGTTGCTCCAATGAAGGCCAAGCGGCCGAGGAAAAAATCTGAACCATGGTTAAATGACTTCTTTCGCTCGCTAAGACAAACTTGTAGGAGATACTGTATGAACGCAAATGGCTTAAGGATAGGTTGCAGGTTTCCTTCAAACTTATGATGGACTCTCTCTCAGAATTTCAGAAAGCGGTCAAGTCACAACAAAATATATAAATATTTGTCAGAAATTATCAGTAATAATTACCATAGTCCTAAAAAACTGTTTATTTTACTACTGTTGATTGTGTTTTAATGTTTTTACTGATGTGTCTTAAACTATACTGTATGTAAATTATTAGTTTTTTTACATTCTTTGTTGAGAAAGTGGCTAGGTTGAGACCCCAAATATTGCATTTGGATTCTGACACCAACCCATGAGACACCATGGAGCTCTGCTACTTGGTCCTCCTTTGATCCTATCACTCTTCCTACTTGCAAAAATCATCAAACATTTAAGACCCACTGTTTGTCCTCATGATATCATGCCTGCTCACTTTTTAAAGCAAGTTGTTAATTCTGTTGGTGCAGATTTGCTATTTTTTTGTAAACTTGTCTGAGCACTGGAATGGTCCTCGATTTTAAAGATGCCAAATTCAGATACATCTATCCTAGCCAACTTTAGATCTCTTTTAATGTTCAAAATCTTAGAGAAAGTGGTGCTAGTTCAATTACAGTTCTTTCTTAGTACAAACCACATTTATGAAACTTTTCAATCTGTATTCAAGAAATTACACAGTACAGAATCTTACTAGATCTCACCTTGCAACTTACAGGACTTAATGGATCTGCTGCTATCATCTTGGTGCCAGATACCACAGTATACCTTCAGAGGTCTAGTGGAGTCCATGCCTCGACGGGTCAGGGCTGTTTTGGCAGCAAAAGGGGGACCAATGCAATATTAAGAAGGTGGTCATAATGTTATGCCTGATCAGTGTATATGCTGCCTCTGGGTTCGATCTTTCATAAATATGGGATTTCTTTTCACTTATATGCTGATGATGCTCAGTTGTATCTTCCTTTACAGCCTAATTATAAACATGCAATGGGAGCTCTGTTTGCATGTATTCAGGAACTTAAATTTTGGCTTACAAAAAAATTCCTGACATTAAATGAAGAATAAAACTGAAGTGATTTTGTTTGGACCTATAGTGATGCTTTTAATGCCAGTAATTATGACCTTGGTTATCTAACCCAATGTGTCACCTGGTGTGCAAAAAAGCTTTCGATTTAATTCTCCTCTAAAGTTTAACAAGCAGATAAATGTGGTAGTTAAGTTGTGTTTTTTCCATCATCGTCGCCTGGCTAAAGTCAGATTGTTTTTAACACTAAAAAAGTAATCCATGCATTTATCATTTCCTGCTTAGATTGCAATTCCCTCTGTTATGGGCAGTGTTGGGTAAGTTACTTCAAAAAAGTAATTAATTACTAATTACTAATTACATCATCAATGTTGTATTTAAAATACTTTTCTAATTACTCTGTCTGAAAAGTAGTTTAATTACTCAATAAGTAACTTATTAATTACTTCTTAAAATCCCTATAAACCTTGACCGGATAGACAATAGAAAGGAAACTCTTTTAATAATTTAGACAAACAGGGAATAGTTTAGCCTTTTATAGCTTTTTAAAACATTTTAACTTTATTAAAACATATACTATAATACTTTTATTTACTTTATAATACTTAAAAAAAAATTGTAACAAATAGGGATGTCACTATACCAAAAATCTAGTAGTCGGTACCACCAAAAGTGCACAATACTCTATACCACGGTAAAAATATATAAAAATACAAATAAAACAATGCTATATATTTTTTTCCAGGTAGGTCTAAATAGTAGTAAGTAAAAATACCACAGAAATTGAATAATCAAATATAAAATAACTCTGCATAATCATAACTGTATAAATTAAATATAGATTAATCCTTATTAAAGCTTTTCTTTTGTTGTTTGATTATCATTTATAATACAGACAGCCAATAGTAGACAGTAGCATGTTTTAAAGGCTGCTGTCACTAAGACCTAATAGACGGAGACAATATGTTGTTACACATACTGTTCACATTCACATAACCAATGCGAATATACGCCAAGACGGGCATTTTGACATAACTGTGTGTGTATTTGAACGTTTATGTGTAATAAACCGGGAAAATTTGACACTCGCGAGAGGAGGCTATGTGTGTGCGCTTTGGCTGAGAGCGCACTGACTGAAGACCGTCTCTCAGAGAGCGCGCGCAGTTTTTTCTCCCTAGGACATAGCTTACATTTTACCTTAATGTTCTTGCCTACCTGTGTCAAAAAAAGTGAAGTAATTGGAATATTTCCATTCTGCAAAACAGCCACTCGCTTCTGCCGACATCTTCAGACAGCGACTACACAGCCAACTGGTCAGGCGCAACTGCACTACAGCTAACGATTTTAAAGAGGCAGCGTTCACTTTTACCTTTAGATGACAAATTTAGATTTTAAATTCAATATTGATTTAAACAAAACTGTTGAACTAATTTACAGTATGTAACGCAAGTACATTATAAGTAACTGTAATTAAATTACCTAAAAATGAACAGTAATCCCTTACTTTACTTTTTCAGTGGATAAGTAATTTAATTACAGTAAACACCCAACACTGGTTATGGGATCAATCAGTCATCCATGGAGCGGTTGCAAATGGTCCAAAATGCAGTGGCCAGGCTTTTGACTTTCACGCTTAAATTTCAGCACATCACCCCCATCTTGATTCCTTTGCAGTAGTTGCTCGTAAAACTTTTTTATGGAATTTAAAATTTTTACTTTGGTTTTTAAATCATTACATATTCTTGCACCAGTCTATCTCACTGAGTAGGAGCATCCACACAATTCATCGCTTTCGGGAAACGCACCCCAGATCGGGACATTTAAGAATGTTGTCCGTCCCTAGGTCCAGACTGAAGCACCGTGGTGATCGATCATTTGCTATTGCGATTAATTCAAAATCCTTAACACATTATTGTAATTTAACACATTTAAATTAATAAATTACTGAAGCATGTGAAATTGCGTCATTAACGTAATATACGTCACGCAGTTAGATGATCTTAAAAGTCCATGCTGATTATATCAGAGATGGCAGAGAGAATTATTCATTCCAGTGTCTGTTTCGCTTTAAAATACAAACTCTCTGTCATATTCTGTCGTTGTATCTTAAGAGCGCGAGCCCTCCTGCATCGCGCTGTTCCTGTCTGAACGGAACGTCGAAATATCCCACCGCTGTATGGCCAGATGATATGAAAACTATGTTTCTCGGCTGGATAAAGCATTTCACTAGTAAAGTTTTGATTTATGAGGATTGCAATCAAAGTAAAGATGATTGCGGATTAAGCACGCGTGAGTCTGTTATACTGATGCACAAACAAATCATGTATGAGTGCTCTCGACGCACTGATCGCACAATTTATGCACAGACAATGTTTGGATTTGTCCTGTGTATGTTGCTGTGTATTTTAGTATATATGCAAGTCAAGGCGGTTGGTTTAGGGTTTTTTGGCATCTCCATGTGGCCCTGTTCAGTATGGCAACTTGACTTGGCTAAAATGTAAACAAGCTCTTTGCTGTTGCTGTTAATATACACTATGAATTCTGAAACGTTTTTTTTTTTTTTTTTTATGGGTGCTTTGGTGTACATAAATGTATGAATTATACGGACTCCTATTATTTGGTTATTTGGTGTCCTTTATGAGTCTACAAGTGTCCTTTTTTGGAAAGACTCCTAAATTTACCTTTGAAAAAAAGCTGAAAAATACAGTTTTGTGAGAATCATACTTTAATCTGATGGTTTACTTTGCTGGATATAGGCAATGATAGCAAAATGGACGTGTTAAATAAGAAAAATGGTGTATGCTTAGTTTCACGTGCGATTAATGTGCGATTAATCGCGATTAAAAAATTTAATCTATTGACAGCCCTATCTAAAATATAAGTCAAATAGTTCTATTGTATTGCTTTGTACATTTTTATATATAATTTATTTGTCTTCTCTTATTCAATATATATAACTTTTTTTTCTTTTCTTTTTTTGACTGACACCTCTTCTTTCCCCATGATGAAAGAAATCGTGAGTAAGGTGTAGAGGCGTTGTGTGTGCTGTAAAAACATTGATGGTTAGTTCTAGATTTATATGAGCATGCTGTAACGACTAAGACAAATCAGACACAATTATTTGTTATAGTTAACCAATAATGGTTTAAAGCTCACTCTGGGGCCTGTCCCCCATCCCCCGAGAAGTTCTCAGTTACAAGTTTATTGCACTAAAGAATGTTGGTTACCACATGGAAGAGCAGAGACAAAGAGACACACAGAAAACCTGCATCTTTCCTGCATCTTTCCCACAGAAAACAGACTTTCCTGCATTAATTTATAGACAGACTGTTCTATAAATTAACATGCATATCCCAAGGAAATGGTATCCATTATTACTGTTTGTTGTACTGAACTCAGTATTGTATTCACATGTTTTATGATACATTTAAGGTAACCTCAATTATGCCATGTTTAGTGTCTATAGGTTCGTATCAAGAAGATTTAAATGCTTGTGTATGCGATATGTCGATACCTCATGCAACACATCAGTATTACATGAATCTTTAATAGTTCTTCTTCAAAAACTCAGCCAGTTAATCTTGCTCGATCGTAAAAGCCCTGACAGGAGGCGTGTTGTCGCTCGGAAATACAACTTCTTCATTGGTCAGGTCAACCCTAAGAGGTGTGACTTTGACCAGAGGTTAAAAGTCAGTGCACAATGCTCCTCCCTCTCTCCTTCTTGCTTCTTGGATGACTGAAGAGACCCCCTTTTGCTCCAGGCCTCTTCAGGCCAAGGCCTGTGGGCCTGGAAGGCCTGTAGGCCTAGGCCTGCAACCCAGCCATGTGCTCATCTATGAGAGAGAGAAAGAACTCTTTCCCCACTAAGAGTCAAATTAACAGCTTAAGCTGTTTCATATTACTTCATCCAATGCAGAAGATACTGACTACAACTTCGGACCGAATCATCAAGGACTCCTCAGCCTGCAAATCCGATGCTCCTCGACCTAAAGGCATCTTGCAAGTATCGTACATTTGAACACTAAACAGCGATTTAGTATTAATTTGTAAACCACCTGTGTCAGCAAAGGTGTTTTATTACTGAGGAAACTGATGATTCTTTTCCAGATTGTCTTTGACTTTTTCCCATAGCTCCATTTCCGGGCCCACTTCCGGTTCAACTCTATCATCGCTTATTTTTACCTACGTATGTGTGTGACCTGCGTGTATGTTATGTGTTTGTTAGTTTAGTTATGTGTTTGTGAGATAGTTAATAAAGATTGTGCACAATACAGGTTTGGTTCTGACTCCATCTGCTAATAAATTGTCTCTTAAATGATTTAGATCTTGACTACATGCTCTGGGTAGTACTGTACAATAAGAATGTTGTTTTTCCATAACCTGGAAATGAACATTTCTTAGAATTAATAAACAATTAACACTGAGTGTTCACTGGATGAACAGGTTAATTGATTGTAATATTAATTTTAATGTAGCTACATCAAGTTAATCTGATTAACTGATTCACATATTCATAATTAATCATAATTAATAATCATAATGAGTTATGAATAATTATTAATATTTTCCCTTTGAGTTAATTCGCAACAATGCATTTACTCATATCACTTGCACAAAACAGATTAAGTATTCCTCAATAAAAACAGTGAAATGCAAACTTTATATTACATAAATCTGCAATAATTAAATGTTAGATTACACAAATATATTTTGTATTTAGTCTCACTTTATTAATCAATGTCTTGGCAGCTGACCTTTGATGATTCAGTTTAAATATAATAAGCAAAAATTTTATTTTATTTTTTTATTACTGAAGTGTGTGAACATTCTTCTCTGCGATCCAGAAAGGTTTCTTCGAGTTGCACCCTCTACTGTACAGACATGCATTTGCATTCCCTTCAGCCAGAGGCTTATTCATTTCACTTTTGGTGTGAAAGGGCCTTTACATTTGGAAAAAATAAAACTTTTTCTCAAGCCCAGCCCGGACAATAATGCAATTGGTTATTTTTTAGGGAGTAATGCAGCTTTGTGTAAACACAAAGCAATGGGTCAGGACGATCCAGAATTCAAAGCCAAGAGAATGAATGTAACGGCCTCACAAAGAGAGCAGGAGAAGGTTGAGAATATAAATGTTTAGTTGAGAAGCGCTCAGCATGTGAAGCCTCTACAATTAAGACTCTGTGGAAGCCGCTAGAATCCTGATGGCGCTTCAGAGCACAGGTGTTTATTCAGTATTCACAGAATGCTGCCACAGAAAGAGACAGACTTCTAAGCATTAAGTCATTAGAGATTTTAATTAGCAAGCGACTAATGGTTGCTAGACAATCTTTACAGAATGTCATTTAACAATATAGATATTTTCAGATGCAAAGTACTTCTGCGCCAGATCAGGTGTTTGTTGGCAACTGGAAGCAAAACTTTGTGTTTTCCCAATGATTTGTCTTCATGTTACGAAAAGAGATATGGACGAAACAATCCTCTACCTCTGTAGATGGTTATTAAAGTCAGTCTTGTATTCTTTACGTTCCTGGTTATCAATGTACTTACTGTACTTTGAATCTTAAAAGTATATATTTAAATATCTAAAAACATACTTGCAGATAATAATAATAATAATAATAATAATACATTTTATTTTATACAGCACCTTTTAAAGTTGCATCTCAAAGTAATTTACAAAGATGAAATAAAAAAGATAGAAATAATAGAAATAAAAATAATAAAAAAATAAATTGAAATAGGGACAATATAATATTAATGAAATAAAAGGCCACTTAAGTGTACTTAAAGGGATAGTTCACCCAAAAATGAAAATTACCCCATGATTTACTCACCCTCAAGCCATCCTACACTGTAAAAAATATTCCATAGTTTTTACAAAATAATTTTGGCAGCTGTGGTTGCCAGAATAATTTTGTAAAAAATACAGAAAAACTGTAAACACACTTACAGAACAAACTGTCAATTTTACAGTATAAAACTGTAATTTTCAAACAAGAAAATTTGAATGTAAACAAGTAAATTCAACAATGCACACTACTACTAAAATCTGTGTTGTACCTTTAACATATACTGACAACCACCATAATAATGCAGGTGGTAAAAGAGAAAGCCACATGAAGAATCAGAGTTCAGCACAAATAGCTTTTCCACGAGCTGAAGTATATACTGATGTAAAGAGGGTGCAAAGAGTCATTCACGCAAACGCAAAACACCATCATGGTAACCCACAACACTTACATAATGCAATAAACATTCATTAAACAACAGAAGATGTGACATAAAACCCTAATGTACATAACTGATAACAAAAACTATTAAGAAACATGACTTTTTAAACAAAATACTTTCAAATGTTGAGTGTCACACAGGGAATTGTAGGAATATCAGTTTACAGTTTTTGACTGTAAATTATACATTGATTTGTTCTTTTTTACTTCTAAAAATTGTAACATTTACAGCATTTTACTGTGAAAATTACATAAAATGTCTGGTAAGAGCTTTTACAGTTTTTCCCTGTATATAGTACGGGAGCTTACTGTTAACCCATTTACAATTTTTTTCCGTAGCGTTTTTACAATATTTTACTGTTAAAATCACATTCATTTTTTACAGTGTAGGTGTATATGACATTATTCTTTCAGATGAATACAATCAGAGTTATATTAAATAATGTCCAGGCTAATCCATGCTTTGTAATGGGAGTGGATGGTGGCCCAAAATTTAAAGTCCAAAAAATTGCACACATCCTTTATAAAAGAAGTCCACATGGCTCCGGGGGGGTTAATAAAAGGCCTTCTGAAGCGAAGTGATGTGTTTGTGTAAGAAAAATATCCATATTTAAAACTTTATAAATATAAACTGTAATCTCTAGCTTCCGCTTACTGTCGTACGCACGTTCACGAAAAAGTGGCGTTCAAGCTTATGGTGTAGGACTCTGAATTCGGACATATTTCTTTTGCAACATACTGTTTTTCACCTACCATATATTAGGGAAGTATGTGATTAAGGATGCAGCCTCGGACACTTTTCTAACCGGCATGCATCTCACAGTGATCACTGGTGATTGATTCTGCTCAGATTTTGCTCATCTCAAGCGAGCCAATAGCTACTATGTTCCTGTGCAAGCAGTGGACCCTTCTGTTATGAGGCCCAGTTCACAGCAAAGGCCGCTACTGACCTGCTGTTTAGTTCGAGGTAGCTGATATCCCGCAGTCAGTGACACATACATCTGAAATATTAAAATTTTGCTGCATGCAGGATGGAAAAGGTTGATTTCAGGCTGCAGTTATTGTGAGTGTGCTGTTTTTGTGCACGCGTTCGTTAACATGCTGAAATTGCGAGCAACTCGAATCATATAGGCTAGGTTACAATTTTACAGCAAATAATAACTCATACAATGACAGAGGAGAGAGAAAACCAGCAGTGCTTTATTAAATTCTTGCAGTTGAATATTTCCTTTCTTACGTGACCCAGATTTAAGACGCATCGAGGCATTATAGCTATAATAGCTTACAACTGTTTTTACAGGTCTGTATCCAGACAGCGGACTGAAATAACGAGAGGGGAAAGAAGTGCTGCTCGCAGTTACCAGAGCAGAGCATGTTGTGATATGCAGCACATGCAATTCGGGCGATTTGTCTCCACGCGGAGCTGCTGTTTGTTTAGAAGCTGCGGTCGTTTGCCCTGCTGCCGAACACAGCAAATCTTCAGCATACGAAACACTGTAACTGTATTTTACCACTCTCTCTCTCCCTGAGCTCTTTCTAAATTTAAACTGGCCCTTGCAGCCATGTGTTTCAGTTGTAGAGCGGCGAATAAAGACAAACGAGCAGCTCCGAAATCAGATGTTCACTTCCTGTCATTTCTCTCGCTGGACTTTCATTCATTTAAAATCTTTGTCTTGGCTTTAATGAGAACGTGTGGCTGACTCACATTCAAACACACAATAAGATCCACACATCATTAATAGAGAGAAATGTGAGGCGTATCTCTCTCTCTCTCTCTCTCTGTCTGACATTATTCTGCTCTTTTCAGACACTAACGGTAAGTGACATGTCCGTCTGTGTGTGTGTGTGTGTGTGTGTGTGTGTGTATGTGTGTGTTTTACCGGCTGACCTAAAGAGTCACACACACACACACACGCTGTGCTGAGGCTCTTCTGCAGGTGTGTGAGGTGAAAACTGCCTTTTCATTCTTTTCTATTTTTGACGCTGCTGAATCTTCACCTCCATCAGTGAAAACACAACGAAAAATGTCACAGAGCGCAATCACAGAGCGCCTTGACACTTCTGAGTCCACTTTCATGAGTTCACACTTATAATTAAATAGAGTAAAGGTTATGCGTATTTGCCGTGCTGTCTGAGGGTAGGGCTCCGAGCTCGGAATTTGGCCCGAACCCAGCGTACTCCCCCCATCCCAGGTTGGGATAGGAATAGTTAGAAGTGAGGAGATGGGGTGGTGAAGGGATGCTGGAAAACAGTAAAGGAACAGAGGCAAGTCTGTTGTGTATATATACCTCTTATCTTGTTAATTGAGTTTATTAACTGAATGTGCTCCTCTCGTGTTGATTAGGTTAATTGAAAGTGCTCCTCCCGAACATTAAACTCAATAAAACATCATTTAATCCATTTTAATTCAGAATGCTCAGAGAACATTCAAAAATAATATTCCCATAATGTTTGCAAGATAAAATGATATGATCTCTTAATGGAACGTTCACATAAAAAAAAAAAAAAAAAAAAAAAAAAAAATATATATATATATATATATATTCTCTTAAAAACTGGACGTTTTGAACTTTCTGAGAACGTCCAGTTTTTTTAAAAAAATGTTTTGAAATTGATTATGTGAAGGTTAAGAGAACATTCAATTTTATCATTTTGCAAACATTATGGGAATGTTACTTTTAAATGTTCTGAAACTAGTAACATTTAAAAATGTTAGGTGAACATAGGTTTCAGGTAAAAACTTAAATGAACGATGCCTATAAATAATGTTTTATCCTAACATTTTGAGAAGATTATTAAAGACGAGATAACTTTGAACGAACGTCTATTAATGTAAAACGTTTGTTCATAATTTTGAGGGAACCTCAAAGTTAGCCAAAATTCTGAGAATGTTCCCTGTTAGCTGGGGTGTTACATAATGATTACTAATAATTTTAAGATGCAGAACCAGGTACATGTCTATAAAACCACAGTAGCCTAATACAAAACTTTTTTGTTAGTGTTCTGTAAGTTTTAGCTACTAATGGTTATTTAGACCTGTCTAGCAGACGTTAATAATCTGCGATATAAAAATAAAATCAACCGATCAATCAAAAATGAGGCATTTACTCGCAGCTGAAGAGATGATAATAATGATCCATATGAATCATATGAACCTGTTTCTTGAGTCTAACATGATCTCTGATGTGTGGCGCGTTTCTCCGGCCATCCGGCGGCGCGAAGCGGAACTGCAGGCGCTCGCGCGCGCGCGTCAGTCTAGAGCGCACACACACTCACAGAGTCAGGTATCTCCTCTCCGCGTGCGAGTGTTTCTCTGTGATGCTCGCGGGCGTCGGACGCGCGGATGATCGCGGCTGATTGTCAGTGTGTGGAATAAGACGCTCTTCATCCTCATCTTCATCTTCACCCTCCTCATCGTGGCTGTTTCTGGCTGGAGTGACAGAAAGACATAAAACCTTCCTCCGGATCCTCAGCTCACCTCTGAAGGCTTTGGGTGAGTCTTCGTCCTCTTGATCTTTATCAGCATCTTCATCCTCCTCATTTTCTTCGCTTTGTACTGATGATTGTGTGTTTCTCTCGTGTGTTTCAGTCAGTGGTTTGTGATCTTCAGCGTTTGGAGTAAGTACAGACACTTTAACTCACTATAAGTGTGTGTGAGAAACCGGGACATGTGTGTAGAAACTCCCAGTGAATGTGAAACTGTGTGTGTGTGTTTGTGTGTGAGATATGAGCTCAGACTCGTGTGTGTCGTTCCTTCAGGAGTGTATAATGTGTGTGTGTGTGTTAACCAAACATGTTCGCAGAAAGTGTGTGTGCTTCAGGTTTGTTGTTGGTTGAAGGATTTCCGTGTCTCTTATGATAATGATAATGATGAAAATGTCAGAAACCAGCCTGTGTGAAAGCACAAACTCAGATCTGTTATTTTTTTTATTGGCTTGGCTTCTTTTGGCTTATACTGCTGCTGCTGCTGGTGTGTGTGTGTGTGTATGTGTGAGTATGTGTGTGTTCTAGGCTTTCGGGTCAGTGGTGCTACTGTGGTTCGTCATGGGATTTCTGGGTCTCTGATGATGATGATGAAGAAAATGTCTGATCAGGCAGAAAAGCTTGGTCAGTGTGTGTGTGTTTAGCTGTAGTTTGAGGACATTTTTTTTGTTTGTTTTCTAGAAGTGCGATACAGACAAACCTCCATCCGGAGATGTCCTCATTTGGACAATCATCTTATAGTACACATACATTATATTTAATTCTAAAAATGCATGACTTTTCTTTTAGTGTTTGTAGTATCTATCATGATCTAATGAAATGTGCTCATTTACATAAATGTGTGTGTTTGAGGGAGTTTGTGGTCATTCTGAACTCTCGAGGATGTTTTTGCTGATCTGACTCAAATCTCACATTGCTCTCGCAAGTGTCTTGTGTGCTTTGTAATGTGAATTCATTATTTGTGTTTACATTAATGACTCCAGCAGCTCCATCAGCAAACTCTCATAATTAAAGACTGCTCCATCATCATCATCATCATCACCACTTACACGTTGAATTTCATTCTGTTAATCTAATATAGAGACTTTATTTACCAATGCAGGCCTTTACTATGTTTCTTTTTGCCTCTGGTCTGTTTTATAGGTCAAACTCAGGCTGCTGGTGTTGTTTTGAGTACCCGTCTGTCTGTCTGTCTGTCTGTCTTGCTGTCTGTCTGTAGTTGATCCTTTCTCTACGCTGCTCCTGTGATGGTTTTTGTATCAGTAAAGCAGCGGCTTACAGAACAGTGGGATTTGGGACTGTGTGTATGCACGCGTGCTCATTCATTTGGATTGTGGGAATCCTGCGAGTGCTGTGATTACTGGTGCTTGTGGATCGGGATAAGGCATGTTCTTCTCATGGATAACACCCACGGCACTCTGCTCGGCCGCTGGGCTGTTTAAAGCTTGAAGCAGAAAGATAAAAACTCAAATGGAAAATGTTTTTAGCTAAGAGCTGCTAACAGCTCAAATGTTCATGGATGTTTCTCTCACCGAGTTTGAAATGTGAAGCGTCTTTAAAAGTCATGGCTGAATTGACTAATATCTCTTTAAATGTGTTTAATAACACATGCAGGGAAATGAAAGCATTTGTGTTTGAGCTGAATTTGTTCTGACCATTAAAATGTCATATTTCACTGTGTGTGTATCTGGTCTGTTTAACTTTCATACCACACACTTTTATTGTGTGCTGTTATGCCATTCTGTTGAGCAGCAGACACACACACACACACACACACACACACACACACACACACACACACACACACACACACACACACACGTACGGTCGCTATCTTTGTGGGGACTCTCCATAGACTTAATGGATATTATACTGTACAAACTGTATATTCTATCCCCTTACACTAATCCTACCTCTAAACCTACCATAGAAAATCATAGAAATCTTTCATAGAAAACTTTCTGCATTTTTACATTTTCAAAAAAACTCATTCTGTATGATTTATAAGCTTGTTTCCTCATTGGGACCTCAATTTAGGTCCCCACGGTGACACGAGTCCCCACGAGTCAGTGTGCATTCAGGTTGAAGTCCCCACCGGGATAGAAACACGCACATGCACACACACAGACACAGAGAGTGCTTATATTGGGATGTAGTGACAGGTGATTTGGCCTACTTGCTGTTTGATGTTTTCAGGAGATTCACTTCTATCATAAATATGTATGTGTGTGTTTCTCTCTCACTCTCTGGGTGTAAATGATAGCTGATATGAAATGCTTTTGGGTAATTGACACATCGGTGTGACACTAAACCCCATCTGAAACTATTTTACCCTTTTATACTGATTATTCATGATGATTACCTCATATTAAACGACTGCATGGTATATTTGTACTTTTAAAAATGAATTTGTAACACAGCAGGATTTTAAAAAGAAAAAGTGAAGGGAAAGGGTAATTAAAACAAAACTTAAAACATTTTACCTTATACATTCAGTTGGATTTTATTATAGAGATACTGTTTTCATATTTCAGTAAACAAATTAATCATGCATATTAATAATTTGTTAGAATCAATGAGTAGACAAAAACTGTCTTTAGAAGTCAACATGTTAGTTTTATTTAAAGTATTATTGTGTTTATTTTTTATAGGGGCCAAGCAAAAAAGGTGCATATATACGGAGCCCCGGACATGACATGCAGGAAAAAAATAGTAGGCTAAATCGTGCGCACGATTTATTAATTCATTCCCTTGATTTACTAAAACGTGCGCACGTTTTATTAATTTGTTCCCTCTATTTACTAAAACGTGCGCACGATTTACTATTTCGTTCCCTCTATTTACTAAAACGTGCGCACGATTTACTATTTCGTTCCCTCTATTTACTAAAACGTGCGCACGATTTACTATTTCGTTCCCTCTATTTACTAAAACGTGTGCACGATTTACTATTTCGTTCCCTCAATTTACTAAAACGTGCGCACGTTTTACTTTTTTGTTGAAGGCAACGAAATAGTAAATCGTGCGCGCGATTTAGTAAAACGAGGGAACGAATTAGTAAATCGTGCGCACAATTTATTTTTTTCTTGCGTGTCATGTGCGGGGCTCCGTACATATAGGCAACTGTTGTATCCAGTAGTCTTCTTCTTGTTCTTGTTCTTGTTTTTATTCTTCCTTCTTTCTTCTTCTTCTTCTATCTTCTTCTTTCTTCTTCTATCTTCTTCTTACTTCTTCTATCTTCTTCTTTTTCTTCCTTCTTCCTTCTTCTTTTTCTTCTTTCTTCTTCTATCTTCTTCTTACTTCTTCTATCTTCTTCTTCTTTTTCTTCCTTCTTCCTTCTTCTTTTTCTTCTTTCTTCTTCTTGTTCTTCTTCTTCTTCTTCTTCTTCTTCTTCTTCCTCCACTATTGATTCTATGAGTGCCCACAGAACCGTATGGTAAAAAGATGTGAAATTTGGCACACAAATGAACACAGTCTGAAAATTTAACCACAGCAGATTTGGAGTCTCTAACTCAAACCCTCTAGCACCACCAACTGTCCAAATATGCACTCATTGTTATTCAAATAACTTTTGAACCATAAGGGCTAGGAGCAAAATAATTTTTCCTCTGCCTCCTTGGCTCAAATCGTTTCGACCCTTACCTTTGATGTCATTTTTGGTCATGAATAATGTTTTTGCCATTTCGAATTTTCCGTAAAACTTTTTTTTTTTTTTTTTTTTTCTTTCAAAAATGGAATTCAAATTGATTAATCAAACTGTTTTTGATAACGCGTGAAACAATTTGAGAAAGAGCACTCCAAAGTGGACATGAGGCTATATCTCCGCAATGCTTTAGTGTATTCAAATAAAACTTGGGCTTGTGTCCGAAATCACCCCCTAATATACCCTTAAACATTATCGAGTGCACTTGTTAAATCCCATAATGCACCAAAATAATGAGTGTACAACTGATGTACACTCAATGGCTAGAGAATACCAATAATGCACTGTGAGGGTAGTTACGAATGAATTCCCGCTTCTCGCCAGAAAATGGCACCCGCAGCTGAATCATCCATCCATCCATTTTCCAAACTGCTGGTCCAATGTTCAAATGTATAAATTCCTTTTTAATTGATTGTTAAATTGTTTAATTAAGGTTTATACATGCTAGTTTCCATGGCAGAGTTCAATATAAATCTTTTCATTACTACTGGAGCTGCCAGTTTGCTAAGTTTCAAATGATTATTAAATAGGAAGCACAAACTATACAAAAGCGGCAGCCCTTCCGGCACTCTCAATTTACTCACTCATTTTCATTCACTCCTTCAAGTGGACTATATTAGTGGAGTAAGGAATAGTGGGAAGTGTAGTGTAGGGAATAGTGAATGAGGGAATGGGGGGCGATTTCAAACACAGCTTTGGTGTGTCATGGCAACCATGACCTGAGGTATTTTTATAACGTCTGAACAGTTTGTCCAAAAAAACTGTCTTTTGATTCAGTGCAGCATACTAAGTCAAACAATATCCAATTTTGAATTTTATCATAAAATGCTATATTTTCATTGGAAAACTTTAAGATATTAACACCAGACTATGTGTGTCATTGTCATCCAATTCTGACCACACCACATCAATTTGGTGTCATTGCCACCTATATGTCAAAAGTAATAAACAAGTATGTCACATTGCAAGTGGTAGTATATATGGGTCTTCAACGATTTTGCTTAAAATCATCTCCAAATGTCTTTTAGTCATTTTTGCAGTTTGATGCTCCCTGCCTTGATTTGTAGCTCCTTGTTCTGCCTCTGTTGTTCTTGGCCACTTAATTGCTGCTTGCAGCTATATTTGCAATTGCATTTGTCAGTAAATAAAATAATTAGAATAAAAAAAACAAAAAAACATGCATTTATTTTTTGAAAATAATGTTTTGCATTAGGGTGGGAATTTTAGAAACAATGGGTTACTTGTTACCTACGTCACCTGATTACATCATCCCCAACACTGTCTATCACTTAAATGATGAGCTATATTATTAGTGCTGATTATTTATATTTTATCCTTTACTTTTGTTTTATGAGTTCTTTTTTCTGTGTTAATGTTATTTTTTTCTTGTTGGTTTCATTGTCAGCAGCTAAACTACATCTGCTGTGGCAATTTGAATGTACTGTTATTTGTCATGCTAATAAAGCATTAAAACTGAAACGGGGTGGGGGGTGGGGGGGGGGGGGGGGGGGGGTGGACAGCAGGCTGGTCTCACTGTGTGATCGACCATCTGCTCACCTCAACGCGACTCACAGAGTGAAATAATGAGGAATGAAAGAATGAAGGAAACAAGGATGAACAATGAGAAAATCAGTCGCTATGAGAGGACGACAGGCACAGATAGTCAAGTTTCCATTCACCTGCTCCACCTTTGCTCTGATGAGACTAATTAAACCAAACCGTTATCTGTATCTCTCTCTTTCTGTGGCTCTCTCTGTTATATGACACACTAATATCCTGTCCATATGTTTTCTACACTAACACGTTACCCAACCACCTACTAGGTAAGACGACTCCACCCCTCCGATGATGATGTAACTCCACACAGTGAGATTACTCAGGCCCATTAGATTCAGATAATCTTGACAGTAACTAACATTTTCCCACTACAGTGCAAGAACTAGAGCCCTTTAACATAGATAAAAGGTTCTCAAACTTTTTTGATCCCCCCCCCCACCCACCAAAAAAACAAAAAAGCCCTACCTCTGACTACCAAATAATTTCAATAAAAACTGAAAGATTGAAAATTTAAAAACCTTAAATGAAAAACACCTGCAATAGTTTCACTTTGTAATGCCATGGGAACACTGAAAAATATAACAGTAAGAAAGAACAATAGATCAGAACATAACTTTTAATTTAAATAAACAAAAAATGAAAATGTTTCAGTGATGTTTGTATGAACAATATTTAATCAGTAGTCTCACGAGCTCAGCTTCATGTATGTCTTTTCTTGCTGGAACATGGCAGCACAGCGGCGCATTCACAATAACAACTTGTGATGTCATCCGCTGAATAGGTGCTTTTTAATGGCGAGGAACTTCTATATCGGGCTTCTTCAGATGGTGAAAGGTCAACAGTTATAAAGGCAGAGCGCCAGCCGCTATTCACACACTTGAATGTTGTTGCAACGGCTGGTTTTTGGTTTTATTTTTTCTTCTGCTGTGATTGCCGATGGATGTTACACATGATCATTTGGTGTCACCGTGTCTCAGAAGGTTTCGGTTAAAAGCAGATCCTATGAGTTTTCTTCATGAATATCCTCAGGCAGATGTACCATCAGCACCCATCAGCAGTCCTGTTCTCATTATGGAGGAAAAAGACAGTAGAGCAGGATTGCCCATTCCTGTTCCTGGAGATCTACCTTCCTGCAAAGTTCCTGATCGACAATCAGGAACAACTGAATCAGCTAATTAAGATTTTCTGGAGCACTTATAATTACAGACATGTGTGTTGGATCTGAACTCTGCAGGTAGGTAGATCTCTAGGAACAGGATTTGGCACGCCTGCAGTAGAGATTATAAGATATGAAGTGACATAGATGGAGAGATAGAAGGCTGCATTCAGGAGGGGCTTATATCCGAACAGATACAAATACTAGTCAAGAATGATCATCTGTAGGAGACACTAAGGATGAACCTGTAGCTTTTCATTTCAGCAAACCTGTGTATTGGATAGTGTGAGAGACACTGCCACTGTCCATTAGTCTCGACACCTGTCTCCTCCACATGCTTTCTCCAGAGGGTCTAGGTCAGACCCAGTATGTTCATGGACTTGTTCAGTCTTTAGAACAAGAATCTTTAGAACACAGGTGCATTCCCAGTATGAAGGATGTCTCAAATTGTAGATATCATATTATGTTATCTTGAAAGATTCCATTTTGGAAAGAGAAAAGTTAGCTCTCTAGACATCTACTGTAATATGAGCGAGCAAGAGTGCTTATATTAAGTCTTCCTGTAGCTCAAACTGTATAGCATGGCGCTAGCAAGGTCATGGGTTCGATTCCCAGGAAAAGCAAGACCTGACAAAACATGTAGCTTTAATGTAATGTACATTGTCAATTTGGATAAATGTGTCTGCCAAATGCGTGAATTTAAATGTAGTCCTACAACTGTGTAAATGTTGCACTGTTTGTATCACTTAATTTGTCAATGTGCACATTGTTCCAGACCAGACTATGTGAGTGGTGTGGAAGTGGAGTTGTCATTGAAGCAAGTAAGGCAACATCTACCAAACAGTCAAAGCGGCATAAAAGCAAAAGCCTGGATTGCAAGGGACAGGGTTTCTATCACTAGTGAGTGAGGAGCAGGAAATGGAAAACCTGGAGGGAATCTGGAGTAAGTGATACACAGTGCATTGAGCAAGGTGGGGAAGCCTCTGTGGTCTGTTCGTTGCTTAGCGACACAACACTTCATACTATGGGTTCTTTATATTAATGTACTCTATATTAATCATATCTATATAACTTATATAACAAAAACAAGCAAAAAAAAAAAAAAAAAAAAAATCTTACAGTGATGTCTCGCATGAAAATAGCTAATGCTAGTTTCGGTACCAGCTGATAGGCAGCATGCTTTTAAACGCTCCCCTGCATATTTGTGTTTTCGCTCTGAAGAGCATCAAAGGTTTCTATTTGCTCGTTTTGCAGTTTTGAGCATTGTAGCCAATCACTGACATGTCTGTTGAGCGCATGAACGCAATCAGAGGTGTTTAGTTCACCCAAAAATGAAAATAATGTAATTTATTACTCACTCTCATGTCGTTCTACACCTGTAAGACCTTCGTTTATCTTCGGAACACAAATTAACATGTTGTTGATGAAATCCGATGGCTCAGTGAGGCCTCTATTGAGAGCAAAGCTATTCAAACTGTCAGGGTCCATAAAGGTACTAAAAACATATTTGAAACAGTTCATGTGAGTTCAGTGATTCTATCTTAATATTATAAAGCAACAAGAATACATTTTGTGCGCTAAAAAAAATAAATAACGACAATTCAACAATATCTATATGGGCTTATTTCAAAACACTGCTTCATGAAGCTTCTGAGCTTTATAAATCTTTTGTTTCAAATTAGTGATTCAGATCTCCTATCAAACGGCTAAACTGCTGAAATCACGTGACTTTGGCGCTCCGATTCACTGATTCAATTCGTAAAGCTCTGAAGCAGTGTTTTGAAATCGGCCTATATAGATATTGTTGAAAAGTCTTTATTTTGTTTTTTTGGCCCACAAAAAGTATTCTTGATGCTTTATAATATTAAGATAGAACCACTGAACTCACATGAACTGTTTCAAATATGTTTTTAGTACCTTTATGGACTTTGAGAGTTTTAATGGCTTTGCTCTCAATAGAGGCCTCACTGAGACATCGGATTTCATCAACAATATCTTAATTTGTGTTCCGAAGATGAACAAAGGTCTTACAGGTGTAGAACGACATGAGAGTGAGTAATAAATGACATTATTTTCATTTTTGGGTGAACTAACCCTTTAACAGGTTAAGGGGGCTTTCACACTGGGCACATTTTCTGCGGTCCGAGTCCAAGTGCGATTTTTTTTTTTTTTTTTTTTTCGGTGCTCCCCACAGCGTTGGTCTGGTTTCACACTCAACTTGATTCTATCGAACCCTGGTGCACTTGCGTTCATCTCACATCTTCACAAATGTGCACACCACATGATCGAAAACAGAACGCGGTCAAAATATTGTGTTTTTTATTAATTTGGTGCTATTATGCACAGCAGAGTAAACAACACTTGGGTTTACTGTATGTGCTTCGCATGAAGGAGGCTTTCTGCTGCTTGTAAATGGAATCTTTAGAGGAGACAGCGGATTGCCATTGATTTGCTTCCCTGATTGCCCACGCTATGCACAATTACACTGCAGGCTCACTCTCGCTTGTATCCAAGGTAAATCATCAACACTATCATCCCTTAAGTGTTTTATTGTCATTGGCTAAAACTCATGCGCAGGTTACTGTGTGCACCCGAGTCCGTGTTGCTTTTACATTGATGTGAATCGCTTCAGGTAGTCCCGGATTCGGTACCCCGGTGCGCACCCAGGTCCGCATGACAGCTTTCACATTAGCAATTTTTCCATGCGAACCTTGCCATTTCAAACTAATCTGTCAGTGTGAAAGCTCCCTAACTTAGCACAGAATCCACTCAATCAAGATCATGTTCACTGACTGCACACCCATGAATCCTCTCGTTATAACCAACAAAGTGTAGACATGATGTAAATAAGAGATTGATGATGCAATGTAGTAAGGTTACTATAACAGGTATTTTCGCTAGAGTGTGGAGGTTTCGCTAAATTGAAGCATTTTACAGGTTCACAGTGTTTATAAAGGCAGCACACTTTGCTTGCTTTCTGTACCCATTCACAATTTGAATAAATGTTATGTTTTCCATGCTGGAAAACAATGTGTGTATAGTTCATGAGTTTGCCTGCCCATTCAGGCTTAAAGGTTGATAGTAAAACGAACTTGGCTTGCTGTCCGCAGAGGAGGCTCGAGCTCAGAGTTAACCGCTCACCCCCCACCCATGGAACTGCACGTAGGAGGAAAGAGAGAATTAGAGGAGGAGACGGAGAGGAGGAGGGTTGCCAGAAAAATTTGTCAATGGGATGACGTGGTGTTTGCAGCTTATATGGTACGCACGTAATGATGATTGACAGGACTGAATGTTTAGGCTATTCCCGAACCTATATTTGGAACTTCATTTCGAGTCGCGATCTTTGTCGGTTGGGCTGGGTGCTGCTGTCGGACAATAGGTTGTTTGTTCTGTTAAGTATTGAGGGTGCAGGGCGGGTGTGGGTTTACCAAACAGGACCCGTGCAGGACTCTGCATGCTTGCTCTTTGCAGGGATCTAAAAACAATCTTCTGATTACCATCTAGGCAGCAGACAGCAAGTTAGCTCATTTCTGACACACAGCCCTAGGATGTTACTCTCAGATTGGAAGAACTCGGAACATCTTGTGAAACACATCGAATGACCTAAGCTGTCACTTATGCTAGTTCCCACCTGCTCAGACATACACTTCTGCAGTCTCACAATCTGTGGTCTGCCTGTCTGTCAGACAGCATGTGATTCGTCAGATCATGGAAGTGTCCACCTGCATCTCTTCCTGCAGAAGTAAAAAAAAAAATCCTTACAGTTCTCACAGCCATGTTCATGTGACAGCAGAATTTTGGCATTTTGTAGCATTTAAATGATGGAATCCAACTTGATTCTGGGCTATAGGGATTCAGGTGGGCCAGAACAGAGTCTTCAAGATATGAAGTATTGGTGATACTTGTCTACAGTCATTAGGGATGGAGGTGAATCCTCTCTTTGGCATCAAGATCAGATGTTTTCTTGAGCACAGGGACTTTTACCAGACAGAGACTCAGGTTAAATAGGTGATGGGTCCTGTTTAACAGCTGCACTTGAGATTAAGTGATAGATGTCAGCTGGTCCTCAGATCCTAATGGAAACTCTTTATTTCCTTGTTTACCTGCTCTGCTGTGATGTCCAGTTTTGGGTCAAACTTTTAAAGACCTGGTTTAGTGTGGTTTGCTTCTGTGGTCAACCCAGTTAAATTAATGCTTGGTGGGCATTTCCATTTGTTCTTATGAAAAAATTGCTCAGCCAGTGATCAGCTGTACCTGTGCAAATTCCTTTGCAACTTGCCCTCTACCCTCCCCCTGGAGTACTTGGTGTACAGTACTCTACGATACTAATATGCACCTTTTAAGGTGTAAATAAGGTTCAAAGTTGTCCCTTTCAGGGTACTGCCCTAGTGGCAAGCTGTTTTACCCCGAGATATAAGATTTTTTACATGGTGCAGTCAGAAACAGTCCACTCCTCAAGTTCCTCATGGTCACAAGGTTGCTGACTGTAGGTGTAGACACTGACAGAAGAAATGCACAAGTACAGTATATTTCTTGGTAGACTGGTAGGTGGAAACTAGTGGAAGTAAAGTATAGGTGTATAAGTACCACTCACTGTGCCTATGTATTTTTCCTCACATTGATGGAGTCTGACATGAATCTGTCTGACCCTAGCATCCACCTAACAATACCCTAGAACCTGCTTGACAGTTTCCTGACAACTATTTAGAACACCTTTATCAAGCACCATCATCTTTCTAATAACTACACCAAAACCACTAGCAACAGCCTGTAAACAATCTAGCTACACCTTAGCAACACTCTAGTTACCAACCCGACCACATTAGCAACCACACATAACTCTGTAACATTCCAATTAGCAACTGTCTTGCAAATACCTACAGTAATACAACCGTCAAAACGAGTTGGTTTGACAAACTGTCACACTATAACTTTTAAACACCCTGTCAATGCTGGAGCATAAAAAGACCCTCTATATACTGTTGCTACAAAGTTACACTATTTTTTTTTAACTTTTAAACGTATTTTTGTGGATATGAACAGAATTTTCTGTGAATGTGTTCTTTTTTTTATTTTTGTGATTAATTTGTGCATCTGAACACCCACTGCCTTCCTCACAGTCCCACAACTGAGACTTTTAGACTTGATGGATTTCCTTTGTGATTTCTGTTTATTATTTGTTTCTACTGCTCAGCAGTAGACAGAGAACAAAGGAGAGAAAATAAAACTATGAAAAAAAAAGAAAAAAAAAAAACCCGCTGTAACATACCATGAAGTGTCTTGCAGGAGTGCAAATTAAAACAGCATGAAGAATAATTTCCTAATAATAATAATAATAATATAAATAAATATATATATATATATTTTTTACACATCCAAATAACAGATGAGTTCATGTTTTAACAGCTCATAAAACTGTTTTAAAACCAGTAAAAGTTATAGCTATAGCACCTTCATATCAGTGTCAAAAGGCATTTTTGTTAGAGTGTATTAGTGTGTCTATGTTCTCTCGTCCTGATGTAGTGATAATGCTGTATTCTCAAGTCAAATGCCTTTAGATAATGACTTGAGCTCCTACACACACCAGCAATTATAACACTGAATCACACAGTATGCTTGGATAACACCACTTCCATAGCATGCATTACTCCTGAGTACAATCAAACTTCAACTAAGCCTTCTTTTACCTTTGCATGTTCATCTGTGGTTAGGAGTATTTAGAATTTAAAACCTTGGATAAATATAACACCATTACTTTAATACTTTAAGAACCTCTAAAAATATTCAGTTACTATTAAAACATCTTCTATAGTAGAATGAATTATTAGTGATTCATTTGTTGCAAACAAAAATCCATTTTGTCAATGTAATATCTAAGTAAAGTATGGTATTCTAAATATTTGTCCGCAGTAATTATAGTGTATTGTGTAAATTCCTGCAATCAGTTTACAACCACAGACCTAATTACAATCATGTTGTACTTTAATTGGTTTACACATGCATCAAAAGATTTACATTTTAAACAAATTACATTCATACATGTGTCTTTGACAGCTGAAAGGGCACATTTCTGTGAAAGGAAGCTCACATACAATTTAGAACATTTACATTTATTCATTTGGCAGATTATCCAAAATGACTTCTATTGCATTCAAGGTTTATATTTTATAAGTTTATGCATTCTCTGGGAATTAAACCTATGACCCTGGTGTTGCTAGCGCCATGATCTACTATTTGAGCTGCAGGAAGGCAGCTCAAGGAAACAGCAGTTTAAATGTAATGTTACTTTTTTTTTCGGAAATGAAATGAATGAAATTTTTTCAGTTTGTTTTGGATTAATATTTAACTTTTAAATTTGTCTTTTACATTAACATGCCCACAATTTATACACATACAGTACGTGCTGCACATACAAACACAAACACAAACACAGACACATCAAGAAAACCAAACCTCTGATTAAAACCTGTTCTTCCACAAGCAAGTTCTATACAACTCCCATCACCTGTATGTTTGCTTATTAAATATGTAATTGATTCTCATTTCTACGTGCATGTTTGCTTATTAAATATGTAATTGATTCTCATTTTAACAGCCAATAATAGTTCACTCAGCTGTTTAACATATTTTACCAGATTAAAATCTATTCCACACAATTCTGCAGATTTCCCTTCAAAAATAGTGGACTTCATCTGGGCCTACTGGTTGGGAAAACTACCTTTGGCCAGAATTTCATTTAATCATGCTATATTTCAACTGCAAAATACATAAACACCATTTTCTGCACATTCTTGCAGAAAAATTCAAACATTTACTAACATTTAAAACTGAGAGCTGATCTCCTAAACACTACAGCTGAAGCACATCTCAAATACTCACTTTTAATAAAGAGAAAAAAACCCAAAAAACATCTGCTTTAAAAATCTCTATTGTACGCTGGAGAACTCTTCACCCCAGAGGAGCACAGAATGCAGATTCCTGAAAATTCCTGCTTCCGTTCGCACGATCCTCCTCTCTCAGCAGAAACACAGGATTATTTAGCAGTTCATTATACAGAGATTCAGCTGAAAACACACACACGCAGGTTTATCTGCCCTCTGACATCAGCAGCAAGATGTTTTCTTTATCTCGATGCTCTCGAGGCGTCATTAACCTGCGTTCAGACTTTAAAAGGCTACAGACTCTGAGGTCATGGGCTGAGTGAATTAATAAACACACTTTAATGTCTGATGTGACCTTTGACCCCGGAGGTCACACTCTTTTCTTGGACAGTTAGACTGACATCCAGTGCGTTATAAGACCAGCCAATCACAGTTTGTGATCAGAGTTTCTGTAATTAAGATTATTTTACATATTTAACTCCCCCTGTGAAAAAGAAATGCACTTTAGCATACTTTTAAAAAGAGTACTTATAAATAATATACTTAGTGAATGTAATGTTTTTCGGACAATTAATTGCATGTTTTTTTGCAAATGAATGAAAAAATTATAGTGAATGAGTGCATTATCCTATAGTTTGTATTTATATTAAATGCAATTAGCTGGACTTTAGACTGTTTCTGACCCACTTAAGCAGAACTTAAGTACATTTTTGTATGTAGTTCCATGTATTGACAAGCATTGATGGTGAATAGAAATATACTTTAATGTAATTTCTATTGAAACTTGTATGACATGCATTCAGATATACATTTGTAAGGATGAAGTTGCAATTTAGTACATTAAAATATATTAACTTTAAATTTAATATCAAATAACACACTACAGTTAAAATATTAATCAAGTACTTTAGTTTACATGTGCTTTAGGATGCTAGTCAACACATCAAAATAAGTGTAGTTTTTTTTTAAGCACGACAAAGGATTATTAAAACATGATATACAATGTACTTTAAAGTAAAACTTAACTTGACATTACAAAGCATAGTTTTTAAAAGTGTACTTAGGTGTGTTAAGAAGCTTAGTCATGAAAGTATACTCTCTAAGTACACTAAAGTGGCCTTTTATTTCATATGATTTTAAGTACATTATAAGTACACATTCAGTACAATTAAGTGTACTTCTTTTTCTCAAAGGTCAAAAACAATATTCAGTTCTGCTGGTAAATATAAATTTTATTTACTTTAATAGCACTTAATATTCGTTTTAAATATTTGATTTGAACGTGAGAGGACTAATTCTTCTTCTCACATTTTCATTGTATGAGACTGGTGAAAGGTCTGCCAATCAGATACAAACTTAATGTTTTGGGAAAGATCTTGGTGTTTTGGTGTGCATCGGATGGTCAATGATGGTCTACGGCAGTCATGAGTTCATAGCAGAGTAAAATTAACATGAGTTATTACAGTAACACACTTGCATGACAGAGCTAATCTGTGTCACACTGTCATTAGGAGTGTGTGTGTCACACTGTGAAATGTAATTTTACTTTGACTCTTCTATCTGGTGTTGAAGGGAGTCATTCATCACCAGACTCAATGAATAACACATCACAACACAGCAATCATTACTCACATAAACACACACTGTCTGTCTCTCTGACTGTCTCGCTCTCTCTGGATGGAGAACAGATCACTGTGTTTTTTGGAGTGAATAAATCATAACAGTTTGCCTCGCGTCACTCAGGAACTCTCTGCTGCTCTTGTCAGAACAGACGTGTGTTTATTCCAGGATCATTTCAGAATCCCGTCCAGAAGAATTCACGTTTTTCTTCCTGTGACTTCCTTAAAGGGATAGTTCACCCAGAACATTCTGCCATCATTACTTAGTGATAAAGAAGTGCTCATAATTGTATTGAATTGAATTGTCATATCTTACAAGTGTGTGTGTGTGTGTGTGTGTGTGTGTGTGTAGTAGTTTCTGCTGCTAACATCTTTATGGAAACAATAAGATCATTCAAACATTTGTGGTAACATTAAAAAAAGAGAGAAATTAATACTTTTATTTATCAGTGATGCATTAAATTGATCAAAAGTGACATTTATAATGTTAAAAAAGATTTCTATTTAAATGTTTTAATAAATTTAATATGATTAATAAAATTTAATGACATTGAAGACTGGAGTAATGATGCTGAAAATTCAGCTTTGACATAAATGAATAAATTACATTTTTAAATATATTCAAATAGAAAACAGTTATGTAAATTGTAATAATATTTCACAAGATTACATGACAATACAGTTAAATTCAATACAATTCAGCACACTTTATCACGAAGGAATGACAATGTTCTGGGTGAACTAGACCTTTAACGAAGTCACAGTAGTAAAATGTGAATTCTTCTGGATGGGTTATATTTGTAAAAAATGCATTTTCAGGTAATATTAATGAAATAAAGGCCACTTAATGCACTTAAAGAGAGTACACTTTCATGACACACTTAAGTACACTTTTAAAAAGTGTAATAATGTCAAATTTCATTAAAAAAAATCATTGTTTTAACAATCTTTTGTCATGCTTTAAAGTAATACACTTATTTTGATTCATTGAATAAGATATTAAAGCACATGCAAAGTACCAGTGTTAATTTTGACAGCAGATTTAGTTTTAGTCATAGTCTTTTGACTAAAATGCCATTTAGTTTTAGTCATATTTTAGTCATCGGAAATTGTTTAATTTTAGTCTAGTTTTAGTCGACTAAATATCATAAGATTTTAGTCGACTAAATCTACAGTAGATTTAGTCGACTAAAATCTAATTTAGTTAAATTGTAATGCATTAAGCATTTCTCTAACAATACACAGATCCTATACACTGATATAGGTACATCTGATATTCCCCAAACTGTTTATGTTCACCCAACTGTACTTTGCTCACCAAAGCAGGCGGTTTTTGACCGTTCAAGTGCAAAAAGACACAAAAGAGCAAAATTCAGTACTTTTCAGGGATTGACACACTTATCATTGAGGTTATAGTTTTAAAATTTTTTATTAGATTTGATTTTTAGTTTTTCTGCTTTAATTGTAATTTTAGTTAAAAGTTGTAGTAATTTTTTGTGTGTTTATGTCTTTTAGTTTTTGCTTTTAAATGTCTAAGTTTTTATTTCTGTTTGTTATTTTAGTACCTCAGGTTAAGCTAAAGCTTAGAAACTAGATGAAATAAAATAAGTTTACATTTTTTATATATTTATTTTTTATTTCAGTTAACGTTTATTTCAAGTAATGAAGATTTCTTTGGTTTTAGGTTTAGTTAACTATAATAACCCTTATACTTGTAAAATATATTGAATAATGTGTCAAATAATGTTAGTCTTTCCTTCCTGTGACAGAAGATACAGTAGTTTACTATGAATTAAATAGAAATTAAATTAAATACAGTTTATTGTGTAAACAAAATAACAGTAACGACCAGGAAAAAATAATAATTATAAACCCTCTCGAAATACATCGTGACTCTTATTCTGAAATGTCTGCAGTCTGCACTGTAGCAGGCTGCTCATGAGGGTGATAAAATATGCATTCTTACAACCGTCCAAAACATACTACCATATAAACATTGTGTAGTAAACATTGTCATAATTCATCAACATTAGCTTATAAGCAAATGCTTGGCATAAATGTGCGCTATTCATTAATTGCAAAGCATTCTGAAGTGCTGCTGTTGCGTGAGCCTATAGAGTGCGCAACAGCGCCGCGTTTCCCGCAGTTAGATCAGCACATAACACTTCAAATGTGCGCATCTTCCACACAGGACAGCAGTCCTGACTGAATATCCATTTTCGTCTCGCTTTTATTCGTTGACGTAAATTAGAGTAGATTTTAGTCATAGTTTTAGTCATTCAAAACGCATTTTTATTTAGTCATAGTCTCGTTTTCGTCCGTGAAAAAATGTCGTTGACGAAAATTATGACAATTATTCGTCAACGAAATTAACACTGTAATGTACTTGATTATAATTTTATCTGTGGTTTGTTATTCAACATTACCTTTAAAGTTAATATATTTAAAATGTAATAAAACTTAATACATGATATACGTTTCAACAAATTACATTAAAGTATGTTTTATATCTTTCTTTTTTTGTTCTTTAAAGAAGTATACTCATTTTGATGTTTAATGTTTTTATATTTGTAATTTTACAAGCAGTGCACTGCAATTAACAGGCAGTTGTGTCTAAAAGCATTAGGCCTACATTCAGTGTGCACTTAAGTATATTCTTTTAAAGTGTATTAAGTACTCTTTTTGAAAGCATGCTACTTCTTTTTCACTATAGGTTTACTCACTCTCATAACTATATGAAAAAGTCTTCAGCGGTTGTGTTCAGAGTGACCATGACTGCTCTATATTTAAAGATAGGAATAGAATATTGAAACAGCTCCATTATAAATGCATCACTGCACACATGATTTGTTTGTTTTTACAGTCTGAGGGTCGAGATGAAATGATTTTCTGTTGTAATCGGCAGCAGGACGCAAAGCTGATGTTGTGCTGAACCTGGAACTTTCCTTAAAGGAGGGGTCTAATGCTATTTCATGCATTCTGAGTTATTTACACTGTTAAAGAGTTGCACTCTAATGCTAAACATGGCCAAAGTTTCAAAACACGAGTTGGACGTATGACTGTGCCAAATACACTCCTTCCGGATTTGGATAAGTTTTGGAAAGTTTTTTTCAAGCATGGCCCTGTATCACATCATAAAGGGTGTAATTCCCTGTATGGGCACTTCTCCCTGATAAGCGTGCGCACACACATCACCCAGAGCGAGAGCAAGAGCATGCCCATCATAGTGCTTCCTTCGGGTTACGGAAGCTGAGAGATTTTTCAACAATGTCACCAAAGAAGTGTTTTTGGTTGTGAGGGAAAGATAACCTTTTTCAGCTTCCCAAAGAACCCAGCGTTAAGGGAACAGTGGATGCAGCAACGGAGTTGTGCACATATGTTTTTGTTCCCGGAATGTTTTGTAAAAGTCCCAGTTCGACACTGGATTTGCAGATCGCAGGCGATGAGTAAAACTGCATCAAATGTCTGTGTTTTGTTGGCAATCGGCACACAAGTGCATATAATGTAAACAACACAAACGTTTTTGTTCCCTTTTTATTTATAATGATGTCGCAGCTTGCAGACGATCGCTACACAAAAGCTGCGTGTGCTTGTGACTCTAGCTCTGCCCATGGCACACCTCCCGGTGCTCGGCTTTTTAAGGAAAGAGTCGGTACAGCGTGTCTATTTTTTATAAATATGATAAAACTAAAGACTTTTCAGAGATATGAAGGATGCAATACTACTCTATAGGTACTCAAGATTAACATGAGATTGGTGGAAACTGTCCGTGTTATGTACCCTTTAAACTCCTGTGATCTGTTCTCTGTTTGAGATGATATCTCTACCACAAATCTATTTTTGCTTTCTCTCTCCTGAGACTGTGCATGAAAAATGCATCCGTTTTCTATGGCATTTTATCATCAGATCTGAAGAGCCACAGAGAGACACACAACATACAGACTTGAAACTGAACACATGAAGCTGCTCTGACCTTAACTACTAAATAGTGCTAAATCAAATATTTTGAGTTCATTGTGATCATGCAGCTGTCTGACACAAACATCAATACTCAGAGACATTAAAATGAAGATTACATTACATTTATTAAATTAGCTTTTATTTGTACACTTCAGTTTTTATTTTCAATTTTATTTTAAGGTTTAGTAATTTTATGTGCTTTTTTTCATTATTATTATTATTATTATTATTATTATTATTATTTAAAAAATCTATTATTTAGTTTTTTGTCATTTACTATAATATATAATGATGACAACACTGGTCTGAGAAATCCTCTAAAAGAAGCTATATTTACTAGAGTCCAGAGATGAAACTGGCTAAGTATTAATAAAAAAATAAAATTTAAAGCAATATTCTGTATTTATTTCATCTGGAGTGAGCAATGGTTATTGCTAAATAGATGCTTTCGTCAATCAAACTTGAGACAGTCACAATTTTGGTCTGATTACTTGTTAAAGTCCTCGGTAAGCTAATGCTTATTTAATGAACTGAGAAACAGACATGGAGACCGAAAGAGAGAGAGAGTGAGAGAGAGAGAGAGAGAGAGAGAGAGAGAGATTCTATTGCTGTTTGGCATGAATAATTTGTGTATGCGACATGTTGCATGAACTTACTAGCAACCTCTGATGGCACCTGCTCTCTCCGCTTTGAATATTAATGCTGCTTTGGTTTGTGGGACTGTTTGTCAGCTGGTGAAGGATGCTCTGTTACACCTGAACTTTGAGTCCTTCTGTAAACCTGCTGCATTGATTTGATGTTGTTATTAGTGTCGTCTTAATACACAAGCTTCCTGCTGGATTATTCTGAAATAACATTCCGAGAACTGAGGACATGATGTATGCAGATGAGATCTATTAAAAAAAAGAAGTGAAAAAGAAGTGCATTCATTGTATTCAGTGTGGACTTGTAGTGCATTTCAAAGTATATTTAAAAAAGTACATTTTAAATCCTTGTTTTAATAATCTTTTGTTGTGTTTTTAAAGAAGTGTACTTATTTTAAAGCGCTGATTAACATACTAAAGCACATGTAAAGTACTTGATTGTAATTTTAACTGTTACAGTAGTATGTGATATTCAGTATCACATATAAAGTTAATATTTTTTAAATGTCCTTAATAGCATAATAAATGGCATACATGTTTCAGTAGAAATTACACTGAAGTATAATTTAGTTTACCATAAATGCTTGTCAGTACATTCACTTTAACATTATTTTAAAGACAATAGAAGTAATTATGAAATTACATGCACTTGGGGTCAAAAAAGCAACTATCTATACTTAATATAAATTTAAACTATAATAAATTTTAATGTAATTCACAATTAAGTCTGAAAACATTACATTCAGCTTGCATTTAAGTATATTCTTTTAAATTATATTATATGTGTAATAAGCACTCTTTTTAAAAGTATGCTAAAGTGCACTCCTTTTTTACAAGGGAACTGTAGTAGATAAATAGACGGGCAGCATTAAGACACTTGTTACACATACTGACATGTTTTAAAGAGGCAGTGATGTGATTTGGAGAGAAATCAGCAAGCACATTTTAGTCTCTAAAAAAGACATATTATTTTTATGTCACTGTGTGACACAGTCTGCCTATTGAAAAACGTTAATATTCTTAGAGAACAACCTCTGTGGTCCATCATGGTCCTAACAGTCAACATTACTGACCTCATTGAGCCGCTGAAACAGGTGAAGCTCCATAAATGAGAAACTCTTATCCAAAGTCTGAAAAATAAAGCACATCAGCACAACAGTCAGGGACTCTGAAGCCAAAAATTGAGCGCTGTTCTGATATTGCAGTTCTGCAGGTAATGTATCTTGTGAAGAAGTACACTTTAGCATTTTAAAACGAGTACTTACTACAGAAATAATAATCAACTCAGGCTCTTTGGAAAAATGTGCCTGTGGCGATTTTAATGTTACAAAACATTAATACTTTATCACGTATATAGCATTCTATCAAACATAGCACCTACACCAAACCCTAAACATACCTGATATTGTTAACAAAAGCAAACAAGATTAAAAAGAGATTGCCTGAACCAACCATGCCATTTTAACTGCTTCTACAAGTCTTGAGCTCTGAGCTCTTTTATCGTGACTCGTGTTTCACAGGACTCATACTTGAGCACTCCGCATCGCAAGTGCAATGCTGAGGTGAACTACTGAGCAAGTTTACTACATCGTTTACAAATCATGTACTATGGAACGTGTGTTTTGAGATCATATGGTATTGTGCAAGGAACCACACGGAAATAAGTCTTTATTAATTGATAATCTGCCCCTGTAATCACAATATTGTGTGTAAAGAAATAAAAGTAGTTGTTTTACTGCATCTAGTTCATTTTAGCTGGAAACTTTTTTTTTTTTTTTTTAGCATATTAATTACCATTAAAAGAATATGTATTATACTTTAAATGTATATAAAATGCAATTAGCTGAAAATTGTGCTGGCAAGAATTTATGGTAATCTAAAATATACTTTATATAAATATACTGTCATTTATTAAAACTTGTCATTTATTTACATATATTTGTAATGATGTAGTTCAATTTAGTACATTTTAAACTATATTAACTTTATAATTATAATGTATAATTATAAGTTTACATGTGCTTTAGTTAGTCAACATCAACATTTTCTGTACATGCCAATGAATAATCGTGATCCATGATGAACAACCCAACAGTGGTGCGCTAGATGATGTATAACTAACACTTTCTCCTTTTGTCCACGTGAGTTGCTATAGTTTCTACAAGCGGAAACCTGGGATAGTGCGGATATTACGTCATTGATAGGCGACAATGACAAGGGACGAGCCATTATTTAAAATTGGAATTTCTCTGGATTTACAAATCCTTGGGAACTTTTGGGATAATGTATGTACACAGCTGCATGAAATATATCACACTGTGCAAGTGGTTTTTGGAAGTTTTATTACAAAAATTTTACATAGTGTGCTTTTAATCAGCAAAATAATCAACTTATTACTCAATTGCCAAAATAATCATTAGTGACAGCCCTAATTTTAACATTATTACAAAGTGAACTTTTTAAAAGTGTATTTAAGTGTGTATTTAAGAAACATAGGCCCGGTTTCACAAACAGGGCTTAGCCTAAGCCAGGATTAGGTCTTAGTTCAATTAGGATATTTAAGTAGCTTTTATAAGCATCCACTAGAAAAAACATTACTGGTGTGCATCTTGAGATGAAACAATGGCAGTGACATATTTTAAGATATATCAGTACACGTTTCTTTCAGTTAAAACAGCTCAAACATGCACTTTAGCCTAGGACTAGCTTAAGCCTTTTCTGTGAAACTGGGGGAAAGTCATAAAAGTACTCTCAGAAAAAAAAAAAAAAAACTGAGACAGACTAAATCCAGAAGAACTGCAGCAACCTCTCCAAGACACTTGAAAAAACAACCTGCAAAGCTATAGTACTGTGAAAAGTTTTAGGCACTTGTGTAAAAATGCTGTAAAGCAGGGCTGCTTGATTATGGCAAAAATCATAATCACGATTATTTTGGTCAACATTGAAATCATGATTATTTAACATGATTATTGTTGGGTGATATGATCAAGTCTTATTTCATGATATGAGTAATTTTAAATGTCAGTGAAATTTCACAATTATCAATACTTCAGAAAAGCACTAATGCTAGATTAATGTAAGTAAAAAGTCCTCAAAATAGCTACAGAAGACAATAAACAGTCAACAATAAAATAAGAACTAAGAAACTAATTAAAAACAAAGCAGACAAAAATGCAAATGAAATAAACAGTGCTTTAGGTTTTTCAGATAGATGTACTAACAGTGGTATTCAGATAATACCCAACAGAAATTGAATGAAGTAATCAAATGTAAAATAACTGCTGTATACATTAAATATAGACTAATTCTTATTTAAAATGTTATTCATTCAAGAGCAGAGAGTGATTTTATCTTTGTCTTTTCTTGTTAGATTAACAATGACTGCAGCAATCATTATTGTTGGCTGCTGTCTCTTTAAGAGCTGCACGGACCCAATATAGACCTATTGTTGCCTTCACGTGTTTTCGGAATTATGGTAAATACGAGTTTCCTAGGTACAAATTGCACATGAACACCTTTTTATTTTGAAAAATGAATGTGATGAGCTCGTAATCACTTCAAAAGTGGTAATTATCAAATTTCCGATAGCACGTGAAGGCAGCAATACACGTGCACTTTCTCAGTGTTCACTTAAGACACAACCGACTACGAGGATACTTACCAAAACGGCATTTCAATATATTTGTGTTGGCTATTTAACTGTTTAGGCGCGTATCTGAAACCCATAGTATACTTTGCTTATATGCGTTCTGCACCGTCTCGGAGCGCGTGCACAGGTGGCCGCCTAGGGAACAGCATCTCTTTCACGGCTTAATCCGCTTTTAATAGCACTGCTTATGTTTAATATCAAGCACGTCCCGAAGTTTAGCAACAGTAGACTGCATTTTGCATCACTCACTTATTCGGCTGATTTGGATTTTAAGTTTGGATTAGGGAGGAATAAAATCATACCACTGTGAAGGAAAGGAAGGTGTGCTGAATGGAATGCAGCAGCAGTACAGTAATCGTTTTACCTCGATTATCTTGTTTTCATAATCGTTGGAAGCCAAAATCAAAATTATGATTCATTGCACAGCCCTACTGTAAAGTGAGGATGCTTTCAAAAATAATGCCATACATGTCAATTAACTTCTATTAACTAAATCAAATCAATATTTGGTGTGACCACTCTTTGCGTTTAAAACAGCTTTTGTCCTATGTACACTTAAACTTGTTTTTCAGTTTCGTTTTCATGGACCTGATTTAAATAGTTTAGAAAACATGTGTGTCTTTAAGAGATTTAATGAATATGAAATAAGATTTCAGGAAACGTTAGCTCTCTTTCTGTAATGGTGGGAAATCTCACACATCCACTCTTAAGTGAAAATTAAAAATTATTTTTAACACCTTGTTTCCAAGCTTTCTCCTATAGATTAACGGATTCTCTCACTCTCATTATCGTTCCAGCACATCAGAGAGATTTCATTAACGCAGCGCTTTAATTAGGAAGGTGTTAAAATCTACGTAATGGGACACAGAGCAAGAGAGTTTCCGATTTTTTTTTTTCTTCAGTTATTTAATTAAAATATTTATCTGAAACACATTACATCATGTTTTCAAACCCATAAGAAAAAAAAAAAAAAAAACTAAATATAAATCAAAATAAGATTTTAACAGGAAAAAAAGATAAATAAATAGGAATAAATAAAAATAGATAAGAACATTTATCCAAATTCAAATATAAAACATGATTGCTTTAGCTGAGGAATTCATGAAATGTTTTGAAATAAGCTCAAAGCAGCAGACATGAACTAAATGCCACTAAAGTATAGTTTTAATATTCTATAAAGATGAAGAATTTTTCTTTGAATACCCACAGCTATTTGAGATGATGATGGTTTTTAATGTGCTCTACATGCTGGCTTAGTTTTTCATTCATAAAAACCACCTTCACTATAAAGTCCATATCATTTTGTGCTACCAAAGGGCTTGTGTAACATGAATGATCAATTGCAGGTGATGCTCCAAATCCTGCATAAGTTGTCTATCATCAGGAATAAACCAAACTCTTCTAAAAGTCTTTTCTCTCCTATATTTGAAAAGATGCAGCAAACTTATCACTAAACTTCCCGGCACCGATCCATTTCCCAAAAGAGAAGCCACTGCTTTTTTAGTTTGTAAACTAGTTCCTGATTTTAGTATGTCATAATCAAAGGACTCTGTTTGCATATTGTGTTTGTCTTCCCTAAAGACATCCAAATGGGCTTCATAATGGCTTCTTAAAGCTGCCAATGAAGAGACACTGCTGGCTCCGACCATGGGTACTTACAAGGTCCTACAATTAGTAAATAGATAAACAGATAAACAGAAGGTACACCAGTTAAATCCAGACTTTTCTAATCTATTACATTAAGGCCAAATTCAATTCCATAACACTCACCCAGTGCCAGTGCATCACAACACTTTGACCTCCTTCATTTATTGCAGCTTGTCCTAGTAAAAGTCAAACGTTTCTCTCTAGTTGTTGATGATACGTTCACCACACTCAAAAATAAATGTTCCAAAAGGGTTTTTTTTTTCGCAACGATGCCATAGAAGAACCATTTTTTACACTCTAAGAGTGTATTTTATTCTCAATATCACATTCCCAGAGCTCTCAGTGTTTCATTCTTGTTGAACTTTGATTAAATTCATGCATTGATTTTATTATTAGTC
This sequence comes from Ctenopharyngodon idella, assembly GCF_019924925.1. NCBI lineage: Eukaryota > Metazoa > Chordata > Actinopteri > Cypriniformes > Xenocyprididae > Ctenopharyngodon > Ctenopharyngodon idella. The sequence goes on from NC_067226.1 coordinate 37,195,967, forward strand.
CCATCTAGATTACATGTGTTGATGTTGAATGTTTCAGTGTTGTGTAACTCTAGTTTAGTCATACTAATGAGATGATTGTGGCAGTGACGGCTCCAGAGTCATCCATCATCCTCAGTTACCAGCGATCCGTGTCCTCTTCTTTCTGCATTTGGATTCCAGTCAGTTCAGTCAGCAAACACTTTATATGTCCATATCAGACTCAGTGAGCAGCTCAGAGATGAGAAGAGCATGCTGGGAGATTGTGCCATGAGAACTAACAAGCTGTTTCCTGTTTGTTCCTCTAAGATCTCGCACGGTGGCCGTCGAGTTGTCGAGTGTTGCTGTCGTGGACGTCTTTGATAAGAAACGTTACAAGAGATCTTGCTGGAGTGCTGAAAGCGCTTGGTCACGTGTGTGACATCATCCTGAAGACTCAAACTGCTCGTTTAAATCCTTAAAAAGTTATAAACATTAAAAAAATGTACCCTTTAAAGAGGAAATATTCTGCTTTTTTACATTTTCAACTTTCTTTAGTGGGTAATGTTGCTGTTTGAGCATGAAAAAGGTCTGCAAAGTTACAAAGCACAAAGACGCCTCGATTAAATGAGTTTTCTTCCGGTAACAAACACGTCACAATATTCCTCATTTAAACAATTCCTGCACAAGAAATATGCAAAATAAAGGGGCAAGGCCGGGTTAAGTTGAGTTATTAGCATGTTGAAACTCGCGGTTATGGTAAGGGTAGGGGTGTGGGATATTGACAAAAAATTCTATCTAGATATTTTCTGGGTTTTATTGATAACGATAATTTGATGATATTTTGCTGAATGTGTTATTGTGCTGGTACCTTGGCAGGTTTAGGACTGTCATGGACAGCTGACTCCTAAATTTTTTGACATTCTTCATATTCTGTGTGGTGGCCAGTTCACAGCAGTGACAGAAATTATGTTTTCCAATATGTTTCAGTTGATTTTTACTTTTTATGGGCATTTTACCTTTCATAAATCCATTTTTTACAACCTAATTATATGTATGCGTCATATTTTGTGTGTTTCTTAAATTTAATCAAATATAATTATAATAATTAGACAGTTGGGCTGTTACCAATCAAATTAAATCAGTATCAACAAAATTCATCTTTGCAATGGAGAGGAAACACAAAAGCTGCATCTGAAGTGGCATTTAGATGCATTTACACAGACTGTTTAATGCAGTTCAGAGATGACATAAATGAATAACCTGCAGTTACAAATGCATAACGTTTTGATGTTTTAAACATAAAACATTGAATACTGATATTTGAAATGATTTAAAACATGAAAAGATACTTTAAATGTGAAATTAAAACCGCCAGTAGGTGGCAGCAAGTCATTGAGATTCAACCGATTCATTCAAATGGCTGATTCATTCAGTAAGGAAACAACGATGTGTGTTGCTCAGAGACACACTTTGTTTTGAGAGACACACTGGCTTTGTTTCGAACTATTTTCACAGTATGGTGTCTAAAATTAAGTCACTTAATATTAACTTCTTGTTTATTGAACTTGTATAAAATTAATATCACATTTGTTATCATGCTCATTAGGGCTGCACGATATATCATGATTTATCGCAAATATTATCGCACGCGATTTGGCAAAGGCTGCGATTATTTTATGTGGCACTTGTCTGGAAAGATGTTTGACGAGTGTTGCTCTTTCAAATATACATTATAAGCGACTCAAACTCGCAGTACTATTTCTACCCTAGAGATATGGTAAACGTAGTACGAGTAGTCTACTAGTATGCGGTTTCAAATTTAAAATAAATAACATGAAAAATAACATGATAGCTACTACCTCTATGATGCAATGTATAATGTAAAATTCAGCCTTTGACAACACAGTTTAACATGATCAGTCTACAAAATAATTCCACCAATTTCAGCTTATCTTCTAGCAATTGAACTGAACTTTTTAAGTTGAATGAGGTATTTTTTTTTTTTTTTTTTTTTACAGTGCATAATCAATAAATATCTTAAATATGCAACATCTTTCATCCAAAAACACACATGATGGAATGTGTAATGAAAGTGAGAGCAAAATGGGTTTATTGGATTTGTACCATAAACCAATGCTGTTATGTGAAGTTTAAGCAACTTATTCAAAGGTCAAAAAAGCTAGACTCATGGCAGTCAAACTGGCCCGTTCACAACATTCACTGGTGTTCTGTGTCATCAGCAGTTTGTCTCTGTTTGTATCCATGACTCAGAGGAGTCCAGCCGACAGACACTGATGTGTTTAAGATGCGTTTGGCATGTTTTTGCTCATCAGATTCACGCTTAGATGCTTCTTCATTCTTCATATGGTGACTGCTGTCTGCTGTACATCTCACTTTGTGCTTGTTTGTTGTGTCTTTGTGTCCTTCTATTAAGCACTGGAATTCATCACACATAAAGCTCAATCTTCCATCATCCCTCATCTGTTACATCAGCGGTGATATTTGCAGTGATTTACTAAATTCTGGGTGTGTATCTGTTTAATGTCACTTGAATTCAAACATGAGGAGAAAAGATTGTCTCTATGGATGAAATGTGAGAAGTGTTGCTTCTTTTTAAAGGCAGTGGTAATTGGTAATTGTACCAAATGTAAGTCTCACTAAAAATATTTTATTTCATGAATTATTTGATTAATTTGATACATACATAGTTTATTTAATATCACTGATATTTATCATATATATATCACTGTGTGAGAATTCACATTGATTGCGACGCAGAGGATGATACTGTCTGGATTTATCATTTAAAGACAAAAAGAAATTACAGTATTAGGTAAAACTTTATTTTGATTGTCCACTTTAGACATTCTACTAATTATAAGTAAAGTTGCAACTACATGTGAACTAGTAGTCATTAGAGTATTAGTAGACTGTCTGCTTAAAGGGGACCTATTATGCCCCTTTTACAAGATGTAAAATAAGTCTCTGATGTCCTCAGAGTGTGTATGTAAAGTTTTAGCAAAAATGCACCGTTTCAGTGTGTGCCCTTTAAATGCAAATGAGCTGCTGCACTCTGACTAAGAGGGCGGAGCTTCAAGAGCTCTTTCTCCCCTGTCAGGATTCAGTCAGGACACACTACAATGTCAGAAACTGCGATATATGCTGCATGGAGATAGAACAGGTATAGTTTAGTTCAATTACGGTTATAACTTATATTGTCTTCTTGTTTTTATCCACTATATTAGTACAAGCCTGTTTACCGATGAGACTTATAATGTTTATTGTACTTCACACAAAATATGAAGCGTCCGTTTTCACTCTAGAAAATCACTGTAAGAGCTTAAAACACAGTGCAAGTTTGCATAAAAATATTATCCATAAACCCTCTCTCTCTCCCTTGCATTATCATCAAGATACACAGCGAATTACACAGAAACACTCGTTACAACTAACAGTAAACAAATATATAAAGACCTTACGCCTTTTCGGGTGGTGCTTAATAAACTGGTAAACTTTATGTCTGTAAATCAACTCCGATGAACTGTAATAAAGTGCTCTCACCTTCATTACTGCCGTATCCAGTATCACTGTGGAGACTGTAAGCTGGATCACGAACAGTTTACTGATCTATACTTAAGTAACAAATTTTTAGCAGAACCTCTGTTTTGTATTGTCCCTTTGTATTGACATTTGTTCGCAAAGCTAAATTTCGGTAGAGTTGAGGGAGCATTATCTTCAAAAACAAAATTAATCCACCTCGTCTTCAGCGGCTCAGATTTCGGGAGTAAATTGAGAGAGCTATGTGGATTAATCCATCCAGCTACAGAACACCTTGTTCAGAACACATTCTTGTCAGTGCAGTAATGGCGGACTGTGAACTTACTGTGAACTCGCTCAGGGCGGTTCTATGTTAAAACGGCAGTGTCTGTCAACTTTCGTGGGCGGGGCCTGTGGCTAATGTGATGTCACACTGCCAGGGATCTGGAAACGGCTTGTTCTGAGACACTGCTGATGATTTATGGGGATTAAAAAAAAAAGGAGTGGTTGGATTTTTATCATTATAGGGTGGTTGTGTACACACACTGCCAACACACATTTATAGCCAAACACCATGCAAAAGTGAATTTTGCATAATAGGTCCCCTTTAAAATCTGTTATTTTGATACTCCCCAACAGACATTCTACTAATTATAAGTAACTTTGCATCTTATTCTATTAACTAATCTACTAACAGTTTACTACAGTCTACTGATACTCTGAGATTTAGTTGACATGTAGTTGCAAAGTTACTTCTGTTTAGTAGAATGTAAAGTTGACCATCGAAATAAATGTAACCCAGTGTTATACCATTGGGGGAAAAAAAAGTACACTTCAGCATATATTTAAATGAGTATTTATACTAAGCCAGGATTAGGCCTTAGTTCAATTAGGGTATTTAAGTAGCTTTTATAAACAGTACTGGTGTGCATCTTGAGACAAAACATTTGCACTGACATATTTTAATATATGTCAGTACAAGTTGCTTTCAGTTAAAACAGCTCAAACATGCATTTTAGTCTGGGACTAGTTTAAGCCTTGTCTGTGAAACCGGGGGTTAATTGCATGTTAAATGCAACAAAATTAAAATGCAGTATAGATTCAATTTTTATTAAATGCAATTAACTGAACTTTAGGGAGTTTTTTGATCTACTTAAGTAGGACTGGTTTGTTTTTGAAATATGGTTAAAGTGTGCTGCAGAATGTACTGACAATCATTTATGGTAAACTAAAATATACTGTAATGTCAGTATTTCTATTGAAACTTGTTTGTCATGCATTTATAGAAATCTGTAATGATGAAGTTTCCATTTAGTGCAATTAAAATATATTAACTTATATATTAAAATAATTATTTAAATGTACTTTAAAATAAAACATTTAATTTGACATTATTACAAAGTGCATTTTAAAAAACATACTTAAGCGTGTTAAGAAACATTCATGAAGGTGTACTCTCTTTAAATCCACTTAAGTGGACTTTAATTTCATTATATTATATTTTCTGCAATTACAGATCTTTTCATACAGAAGTTTCATCAGAGTAAAGCTAACATTAAAACTGTGCTTACAAACCTTGCAGGTGGTTCTGACTATCTGATTCTGGAAACCTGCTCATTTTCAGCAGATGTTTTTAAACAGACATGTCACACTGACTGTTTTAATACAGTTGCAAGAAAAAGTATGTGAACCACATGCAGAATCTGAAGAACACTGGGCAGTTTAACTGTTCAGGACAAACAAGAACAACCATCACAAAAAAAACAAAAAAAAAAAAACAGTCAAAGATCATCCAGGTAACAACAAACAGTATTAAGAACCAATGGTTCACAAACTTTTGACTGGGGCCATTTTAATATATATATATATATATATATATATATACACATACACATATACACACACACACACACACAGTCAAACGAAAATTTATTCAGATACCTTGTACATTTCATTCATTAATACAGTTTATTCACTATAGTTAAAAAAATGGTAATAAAATATGACAAGAACTCTTAAACTGTGTCAGAAAAAAAACAAAACTTAATTATGTCAGATAACACTTAAGCAAAACATAGTCGGTTCAAAGTCTGAATAATTTTTGGTTCCAAATTTTTATCAATTTTACTGGTAGTCCACTAATATGTCACAGTTTACTTTATTTTGCTATCCTCACTTACATAAATGAACTATAGTGTCCTGCACCCACTAGTAAAAATAGACTTTTAGAACGGCGCTTTGTGTTTGTGTTTCTGATGGTTGAGAGCCTGTAGGGATATTGATGAGATATCAGTTATCTCTCGACTTTGCTGACACAAAAGATACAACACATTTATGGTGAAAGGGCATCTCAAACATGATCAAACAAACACAGCACAAGGTCAGAGTCGAATGGTTTGAGAAGCTCTGTTAATCTGTGGTGGAATCGCATTGGCAGTAAGTGAGGGACTGACAGAAAGAAAACACTTCTACATAATGCACAGATGTGTAAACAACTAATTTATTTGCAAATGGATGTGGATGAATGATCCAACTCCAGACAATGGCTACACATAATATTAACAACTCGCCTTTCACTTTTCACATTTATTTATTTCATGTTTTGATTTATTTATTTCATGTTTGGAACGGAGGAGATAACACGTGCACACTTCATATCTTAAAACCTTTGTGCCAATTACCATTTCCTTGCATCTTATTTCCTTGAACATTAAATCAAAAGAGCACATATCTGTGGATGCTCACACCTAATGAAAATCTAAATGAGCGAGAGGTTTTCAAACACAAATGTGTCACTAAATTAACAGCAGGAGTAGCGCTTGCTTTGTGATGTCATAAACACACATACATACAAAGTTTTCCATCCTGCAGATGAAGGGAAACCTGAGAACCTGAAGGTTTAGTTTGGCCTTCAATCATACTGTTAGCAGTACATGTGTAAATACAGTTAGCAAACATTTGTAAGCTCATCAATCCAACTGTCCATCAAATCTGCTAATGCGCATTAAAAAAAAAAAAAAAAGTAAAGTTTTTTACTCTAGTAAAGTGCTTTAATGTGACACACACACACACACACACACACACACACACACACACACACACACACACACACACACACACACACACAGTCATCAAAGCACTTGTCTTTCTGGATTGATGTTAATTGGTAGTTGAACGTCAGTTCTTCACACCTGAGTGTTTCTCTGTGGATTTCATCTCTATCCACTAGCAAAGATTATTAAAACCCACTGGGAGCTAAACGGATTTGACGCAAAATCCAAGATTCCAGATCTAAAGAAGAACTACATCTCGACTCGCATACTATTCACTACAACTGCGCTTTGCTGGTTATGGGAAAGTGCATACTGTTCAGAGATCACAAACATTTTGTGTGTGTGTGTGTGAGTGTGTGAGAGAGAGAGAGAGAGAGAGAGAGAGAGAGAGAGAAAAAAAAGTGTACTTCAAATCTTAAAAGTATATATATACATATGCATGTATGTATGTATGTATGTATATATGTGTGTGTGTGCGTGTGTACACTTTCATGACTATTTCTTAACACACTTCAGTAGACTTTCAAAAAGTGCACTTCCATAATGTCAAATTAAAAGCTTTTGTATTGACTAGCATACTAAAGCACATGAAAAAATGGTGAAAAACATTTTAACTGTAGTGTGTTATTTGATATTACATTTAAAGTTAATATATTTTAAATGTACTAAATTGCGACTTTATCCTTATAAATGTATTTAAATACATCTAAAGTGTACAGCAACAGCAGCTTTCATGAAATACTGAAGACAACATTGCTACTCTGTGTAGAATAAAAAACAAAATACATTCAACCAGAAGATAGTTGAGCATTATGTGTTCCAGTGACAATTTTATAAAACACAAGAGCACTACAGTATGTCGACTCATAAAATAATACTGATATTAACAATAATTTTGACATCTAATTTTCCTGAGTAGCAATTTTTTGTTTGGTGCTTCAAGCTGTGAAGGCGTCCGTTGATCTTAGAGGGATTTTAATTGGCTTCAATGCCAATCTGGAAACCTAGCTTACAGGAAAAGAGTCATCCATTTGCTGTTTACTCAGGCTGTAGTCAACTAATTTATGGTAATTTATGCAAGGTTGGTCAGACTGGGCTCTTATGGTATTGGGCCGAGACACTTTTATTTAAATATCTGAAGCCTCGTAGTGCTGGAAAACCACAAACTGAATTTTTCATCTGACAAACAGAAACAGCGTGGAAACATTATATAATTATTTTGAGATGATTTAAAAATGAATCATTAGTGAGCATTTTGAGTCTGTCGAGGGCTCTGGACACAACATTTGAATCTGTCTATCGATACAGTGACTTTATCACCACCTCTGTAATTACTGGCTATGGAGTACATTAGCATTCGTACTGTGATTATTTTACAGCAGGAACAGCTGGGAGTGTGTCTCTCAATGTGCGATTTTTTTTTTTTTTTTTTTTTTTTTTTTTTTTTTTGGATGTTACTTCTGGCAAATCTTCTCCAGCTTTGACCTTCATAAGTTGCTTGTTTTCAGAGCTTGGAGCCATTTCTGCTGAGCGTTACACTTCTGCTAAACATCAGAGACATCAAATGACCAATGGTTGCTAAACAGAATTCAATATGTCCAGCGCGTGGACACGCAATTAGTGCTGCAGGAGGAGCAGCACGGCTATTTTGAGTCGTCACACACACTCCTGCGCAAGAGAACAGAAGAATGGGCTCGTGATCTCAGGAGAACAGCGGCCAGACTTCAGCTGCACACCATTAAACCACTCACTGCAAATGAAGTGCTGATGCCATTAAAACAATCTCAAACAAATCCAAGAACGTCTCCTGACACACCCACAGGCCTCAGGATTGTGCTGAACAGTTTTTGGGGAAGCTGTTTTGAAATATTTGCTTTCCATGGCAGATTAGGTAAACTACTGTGTAGTTACTGAATATTAAAAGTAATTAAACAACAGACAAGATGCATGTCGAGTAGTTAAAGTACGGTCTCTCTTACAAAAAAAGAAGTATACTTCAAGTTAATTTTATTAAAATTCAAGTATAATTTCCAAGTATAGTTATACACGGGGAAAAAAAACAAAGCAATTTTCAGTCAGATAACTTGCACATTTTACAAATGATTACAAAGAAATGGCAAAAAACACATTGAATTAAACTTGAAACTTCTCTTTAAGTGAACTTAACATGATACTTATAGTATACTTTTTATAAATTATTTTTGCTTCTCCCATATGTTACATATAATAATTACAATAAACATAATTGTCTTTAACATGCCATTGCTAGTTAGTATCTAACACATGAACTTAAATATATTAAGTTGGTTCAACAAAACATTGTTTGATTAAATTTGAACTTGTTTTAATGTTGTTGTATGGACCTTAACTTATTGCTTGTAAAAGTTTTCCTTAATTAACTTTAGTTCGTTGAACAGATGATGTAAGTAATTAATTCGGTAACACTTTATTTTAGGGTCTTTTAACTAGTTGCTTATTAGTATGCATATTACTAGAATATTGGCTATTTATTAGTACTTATCAAGCACATATTAATGCCTTATTCTGCATGACCTTATTCTACATTCTTAATCCTACCCAATACCTTAACAACTAACTCACTAACTATTAATAAGCAGTAAATTAGGAGTTTATTAAGGGAAAAGTCGTAGTTAATAGTTTATATGTGTTCCCTATACTACCATTAATTCTTATACTTATGTTAAGTGTGCTGAAAAATATAGTGAAGTTAATAGATTTAGTTAGTTTCCACCAACACTTAGAATAGTGGACTATGGGAAGTGTTTGGATGGGTCTGATGGTGTTGTGCCAATATTAATTGTCATTATGGCATGTTAACAAGGTGTAAGTGAGGTCATTTCCTGTTGTGTGTGATGACTGTATTCTCACTGCCAGATGCAGAAGAACAACCGTACCTGCCAGACTGTTTTATCAGCACCTTTATTTTAAGACTCTCCCTGTTTTGTGAGGACATTTTATTCACCAGGTACCTGAGAAGAGAGCTGTATGCACGCTAAAATAAAGTCCTCTGAAAGATAAAATATCTGCAGAGACACTGCATGAATAAACTGCTGGATATTTCACTCTCTGCTCTTGCGAGGACCTTCGGGAAGAGTTTTGTCTTTTGAGCGTGAATGTCACCTCAACTCTTGATGTTAGTTGCAGTTAAAAACTACTGCAATCGTATATTTTTAATTGCAATATTTTACACATGCATACTTACATATTCTGTTGCCTAAATATCAGAATTGTAAACCTCAGTACTCAAGAGTACTACATTAACCAAAATTAACCAAAGTTTTTATTATTTAGGTAGATACAAGCATGTTGACAGTTTAACCTAACTTAATCAGCTTCAAACTGTTGCATTGCAGTAATTAAGCTGAAGGATTGTCATGACTACTTGTATAATTACTTGTATTGATCTACTGACACGTAATATCATGTCTAGTATTCACTGTAATTGTCAGAGATCATTTTATTCTAGATTTAGGTTGTGTACTTTGATAGTACCTGCTGGTGGATCTTCAAAACATCTCAGGTTACGTATGTAACCTGGTTGCCTGAGAAGCAAACGAGGCACTACATCATAGCGTAACCGGTGTCTGAAGCATGTGTGCAAACATGCCAGTTCTCTTGGCCAACTTGAGGTTAGGTGACACAGTGTGATGCATCAGCAAGACCATAAAGGGGCATTTACGTCACGGAACAGGCAAGGCAATTTATTTGTATAGCACATTTCATACACAATGGTAATTCAAAGTGCTTTACATAAAGAAGAACCAAATACATAAGAATAAAAATGGAATGCATAAGAAATAAAATAACAGTAAAAACAGAGAATAGCACTATCTGGATGGAAGAGTTAGGAAGTTTCAGGGAGTTTTTTTGTTGTCTGTCAGAGCGGATCTAAATGGATCCTCCTCACGCTGGAGGGATAACTGTGCTTAACTTTGTTGTCCGTCAGAACAGATCTAAACCGATCTATCAATCAGGGCGGATCTAAATGGATCTTCCTCACGCTGGAGGGATAACTCAACTTTTTTGTCCGTCAGAGCGGATCTAAATGGATCTATCCATCAGAGCGGATCTAAATGGATCTTCCTCACGCAGAGGGATAACTGTAAAAATATTTGTCAGGTAGCTGTGCGTTTAAACAGTACCCTTACAGACAAATCTTCCTGGACTAACTCTGTCAGAGCTCCATCCAGGGATAACAAATGCTTACTTCCTAATTCTCCCAGCTCTTTCAACCAGACAGCAAGATTTAAAATGCATTAAAATTCAGAAATAAAAAGATGATACATAAAATATTGATATAAAATGCATTAAAAATGAAATAAAAACAATAAAAATAATTAAAAGAACAAAAAGATAATATGTATAAAATAAAGTGCAAACAGTTCGGACATAGCACAGTGCTCAATTAGTAAATGCATAGCTAAAAAGATAAGTTTTGAGTCTGGATTTGAATGTGGCTACTGTTGGAGCACATCTGATCTCTTCAGGAAGCTGGTTCCAGCTGCGGCTAGCGTAACAGCTAAAAGAAGACTCTCCTTGCTTTGAGTGAACCCTTGGGATTTCTAAGTGACTTGATCCTGATGATCCTAGTGATCTGTTAGGTTTAAATTCTATGAGCATATCATAGATGATATGATATGTTAATATTTTCTGGTTCTGCTCAGAATCCTGGCAGCAGCGTTCTGTACGAGCTGCAGCTGTCTTATGGTCTTTTTGGGAAGGCCAGTGAGGAACCCATTACAATAATCCACCCTGCTGGTGATGAAAGCGTGAAGAAGTTTCTTGACTGGAGACAAAACATCTAATTCTTGCAATATCTTTGAGATGATAATATGCTGATTTAGTTATTGTTTTTACATGGCTACTGAAACTCAGGTCTCCAAAATCACACCAAGATTCCTGACTTGATTTTTAGTTGTTTGACTTCTAGAGTGAAGGTATATGCGTTCACTTTGAGAACTTCATCTTTGTTTCCAAATGCAATGACTTCAGTTTTGGCACATCCAATTTTTAATTTCATCAATACCCAGATTCTAATTGTCTTAAGGAACACTGTAAAAAATTGCTGTAAAAAAATTAAATACTAAACAGTAACATACTGTTTTCCATTAAAACAGTAATGTGCTGTAGAAAACAATGCATTATGGGCAATATTTTTCACGGTAAGCAACTACTGTTAATTTACAGCCCATTTTCAATAGTAATCTACTGTATTTATGTATTACGGTTTTGTACTGTAGTATGCAATGCATTGTGGGCTGGTGCATTTTTGAAGTAATAGCACAATGGAGCTGAACGGGTGTTTCACAGGAGTTTGAGTACGAGCTTCCTATCCATGTTCGCAGCACTCATGACAGGAATATATGTAGAAAATATAACTAATTGAAGCGGAAATGAGAGGGAACTTTTAAACTGACTGCAGCAAGTGCATTTTTTTAAAACTGGGCCGCTGTGACTGTGATGAGCGGGAAGAACTGAAACTGAAAAGGCGGCGACTGAAACAAACTTGTTCGTGTTTGTGGAACTCATGACACTTTGAATCCCTTAAGAAGGAACTTTGAAACTGACTGCAGCGAGGAGCGCATTCTTTTAAAACTGGACCAGTTACTATGGTGAGCGGGAAGAACTTAAACTGAAAGCGGCGCCTGAAATGAACTTGTGTTCGCGGCGCTTATGACACTTCGAGGAAACTGACTGCAGCAAGGAGCGCATTCTTTTAAAACTGGAGGTTTTGATCGGAGTGTTTTCTCTCACATCCAGATCACTCGAACGGTGACTTTGGAGCTGGAACTGAACAAGTCAGAATATCGCTTGAGTGTGAAGTGAGTGATTATAAAAGGATTAAACAGAGAGAGAGTAAAAAAATCCTGTCTGTTCACTGTAATTCATAATTTATTCCCAAATTTCAGTGTTTATTTAGGCTTTCAGACTGTGTATTTCTTTGTGGTACTCAGCCTGATGGTTTTGGCTGTAGTGCTCATTGGCAGGAGAAAAAAATAGGCTATATAACTGGTCAAATTTGTTCTTAAACATTGATTAATAAACTTTTAAAACACAGTTTCGTTTAACTGTATACCATTAAGCTATATAACAGAGTTTTTGAGTTTGTAGGCCTATTCTGCAATTTTTCTTACAAATGTTCACATTGATTTTACTATTATTTTGTCCATTTTGGGTGTTCTTGCTTATAAATAAATGTTAACCTTTTTATTAGTCTATTACTGTTCCCTGTCTTTTTACTGTAGTAATTTCCTGTGTGATTTTAATTTCCAACCTATTTTGGGGTTCCCTTTTTGACCTAGCTGTGTTGCCAAAATGACTCAAATTGGGTTGTTTTTACCTCACCGTTGTTTAGAGTGTATTGTAAATTGAAATAATCACAGAAATGTACTGCATGTATTTTTTACAGTAAATGGCTGTAAAGTAAATTCACAGTATTAATATCATAGAATTACAGTATATTGCTGGCGACTCTGCAGCCAGTAATTTACTGTAAAATCTAAAAAAAATACTGGAAAATATTGTATTTTGTTTTTACGGTAATAAGCTCTAAAGCAATTTCACAGTTTTCCTACCTTAGAATTACAGTAGATTGCTGGCGACTCTGCTGCCAGCACTTTACCGTTATTTTACACATAAATTTTTTACAGTAAAGATGCACAGGCATGCTCGAAGTGTGACACAACATCTCGTTCCATTTCAGGTAACCAGGTTACATATGTAGCCTGAGACATTTCCTTTTGAAGGGAACTCAACTCTGCGTCATAGCGTTGACACTATGGGAACATCAATACCAACACCACCACACTGAGGAAGAATGCCTGCCCAACAAGGCTGTGTAATACTGTGTAATAGACCTGATGTAAAACCTGATGAATGTGTATAGAGAGGACCAGCCTGCCGCAGCACAAACATCATGTAGGGGTTCACCCTTAGATAGAGCCTTAGAAGATGCCATGCTCATAGTAGAGTGGGCCCTGATGCCTAAATGCAAAGTTGTTCTGTTGTTACTCGTATTGAGTGTTATAAATTGGCTTTGCGATTAAGTTACCATATGCTTTGTATGTATTATTAAAGGATATTCATTATGAGCACTCATTAGTATTATTATTATTATTTTTTTTTTTGCATTTGTCAAAGTAATGATATTAATATTAATCGTATTAATTTCATTTTAAGGGGTGATTGAGGTCTTTGGGCAGCTGTGACCTAATGGTTAGAGAGTTGTAATCGGACTTGTAATCTGAAGGTCGTAGGTTCGAGTCTCAGTGTCAGCAGGAAATGTAGGTGGGGGGTGTGAATGAATGGTATTCACTGCAATTGGCAGAGATCATTTTATTTTATCTTCCACTCTCATTAGGCACAACTTAGGTGCCCTTGAGAAAATCACGTTTCACTTGTTCAAGTCTTTGTATTAAATGTTTATTTTAAATTTCATATGATTAAGTACTTATATTTGACATTAAATATGTCACATACATACATTCATACTCTGTGTCTTTAAAGCTGCTGTCCGTAACTTTTTTTGGGGGAATCCAAAATCAATTATTGAGCAAGTACATAACCGATCAGTGTTCAAAACTATCTTCTTACCTTAGCCTGATTAACAACGGTAAGCTTGTAATGTTTTCTAATTTGAGTGGGTCGGGTTGGTTTCCGTGGGAAATACGAGTTTGTCTTTGCGTCATTACGTCATGTCTGTAGAAAAGGAAGGAGTCCCAGCTAGTAGGCTCATGTGTGTGGATGCTGCAGGTGGTGGATCATTTGTAGCCTCTTCTTACTGCAGTTGGAATAATTAAACTTGTCATTTTGATGGCGACTTCTAATCAAAAAAAGTTCAAAATGACAATCAGCATTAACAACTAGTGAATCACCAAAAGTAAAAAGACTTCAGACTGCAGAGTGGATACAGCTAAAAAGGGAACGCGACCGGGCCCATTCTAAGGAGCATTAAATTGCTTATTGAGGTTAAAAGAACAATTTCTTTAGATGAAATTAAAATGGTGACAATAAGAGATTAGTCTAGACTGTACAATAATTAATATCTAATAATACAGATAATGCTAATACACATTAAATACACGTAGTCACGCAATGTTGTTAACATTAACAATTTGAGAACAAAGTATAACAATAATAATAATAATTTGCATGGTTTGATGTGATCTGAGTTAACTTTGCGTTCGTTAGATTTAATTACCATTGGTAGCGCGATATGTTGTAAAACTTTTTTTTTTTTTTTTTCCCAGTTGGTCAGAACAGAATTGGCAGACATGTTACTTACTTGACATTTTCAGATGACATTTTCCAGTGAAATTTCTTATTTTGGACATACTTCCAAGATGAAGTATCTGTAATTCTGAAGTACAGTGAATATCCACACTGGTGCGTTGACTGACAGCCCACACATACACCTCAAAACATTAGATTCATCCACACTGAGGAGCCGTGCTGATGCACAATACACGTCAAGAAGATAATTCCGCAAATAACTGCAATTGCAGGTTTCAAACAGAGATGGCGAGAAAGAGGCAGAACTTACGGCCTGCAGCTTTAAGTACTATTTGTAACAACATGAACATGAAGTAAATAATATCATAAAATACATTAAAATGAGAAACACTACAACATGGTTACACATTTATTAATATATTTTTAAAATTAAAAAGTTGTCATTGAACTAACAGTGAACTATTGTGTTTGTATCCATTAACATTAAACATGATTAATAAGCTAGAATAATGCTCATAGTACATCATGATATTGTTGTGCTTTAGTCTTTCGTTTAACAGGGTCCGAAGAGGCATGAAGAGAAGCACACAACAACGTGAATCCATTTCAGGAACTTAACTTATTAAATCACAACTTTACAATAGTGGGGGTTTATGCTTTTGCCCAGCGCTGATGTGTTTATATACAACCATCCGCACCGGAGCCTGCGAGCATACTGACGCTAAATGTAAAACAAACAGTGAACTAAACCCCACGTGATGACGTAGCCACATCTGATTGGCTAATACAGAACTTATTATGAATACATGAAATAACTGTAACACAAACAACTTATTTTAATTAACTAACACTATAACAATATCTTGTGCATGTACGAATTGAAAAGTTACCTTTTTTAAAAGTATTGTCATTAAATATTGTAGATATTGATCCAATCAAAATCCATGTGAAAATAGCTCTCATCAAAGACTCAAAGTTAACAATACAAGTCTATCTCATCTGGTAACAATCTCAAGTATCATCACTTACCTGTTTATACATTGTGTTCTTACCATATATGCAAATAAACCTACTGTACCTGTTTGAGTTTTACCTCCGTTCTGGTCATTGAGTCCAAGTACTTTTTACATTAATTATCCCATTAATAATAAAACAGTTTTAAAAATAATATAACATGTTTATTCTTTTGAACTTCTCAAGAAAAGTCTCTTCTTTTTATCACTTTATCTTGAGTTTAGGTATGTTTATTTGTATGATTTTCAAATGTCAACCCTGTTAACATGATTTTGTATAGTAATCTGCTAATCATTAACTGGATATTTGTGTAAATATCAGCACTGAATTGTCCTTAAGGAACCTTGTAATTTCATGTCTCTAAATGAAATTGTAAAACTGTCAAGCCTGTAAAACATCATCCCTCTTACCGAAACACAATTATGTCACACAATTAATTTGGCTTGAAATGGCACTATGTAATTTATTAACGATTAAACACATGATATACCTGATAGCATGTTTAAAATCACCTTATATAAGGTGCCTGTTTTGTTAGTCTTCGCTTCGCTCAATTCATCTGCCTCCTGAAACGCTCTAGTTCTACAGACACAGTGCTAGTAATTTGCCATTACAACCCGATTAGTTTTGCGGTGCTTGATGTCTTATTCTCTCTAATTGCCCTGTCATGAACACTCGCAGAACTATAATTAATTAGCTGTGTTCCTGAATCGCAGGGCGGATTTCACGTGTTCTGCTGCACTAATGTGTGTCTGCGTCCAGACGGCTCCACTGTCTCTCTGACTACCTCTGAGTCTGTGCGACAGTTTCATGCTCTTCAGATGAATATTTCTGCACATGTGAAAGAAAAATCACATGCTAAAATTCTTTGTATGCATTTTAAAATCTCTCAAGCATGTGCAAAAAAGCGATATCTGCGCTTTTAACTTTTGATGCATTATGAATGTGCCCTCATTAATGATTCACTCGTTCTATTTCAGCAGTTAAAGTTGTCTTGGTTATTTTAATCACTGTATCGCAGATGAGAGTGTGAAATTTGTCTGTCTGCTAAGAGCTCTGAATACTGACGTGAATCGGGGGCAGATAAAGGTCTTTCTCTCTTCAGTAGTTGTCGTTTCTTTAGTATTTGAGCACCAAAACAGAAACAGAATGAGTGTGTGACTGAATCAATGTGTTCTTTCCTCTTCATGAGAGTATGAAATGACCTCAACGCACATCATTTTCCAGTTAAAGTCTGTGGAAAGCCTCTTCAAATGTGCCTCTTTTCCCCTTAAGAAATGTGACTGCATTTGCTTTTTTTCAGTATCTTGTGCAATGAGTGCTGCGTTTTTAACACACCAAGTAAAATGAAAAATGGACTTTAAAACATGTTGACCAGCTGTTTTTAAACATGTCAACGGCTCTTTGATACACAAGTAATGATACTTGTATGTACGACAGTAGCTGTAATAGTATTAAAACATACAGAATGTAAAAATATATACATACATACATGGGCAACATTTGACTCTCGAGTTAGGGGGGGGGCAAGATTTTTTTTTTTTGCAGGTACAAAACATCTTTTTGTACCTGCATCAGCAAATTATTCTCAGAAATTTTAAGCAAACAAGTTTAAGTTTGCTTTTTGTTTATTTATTTAATTCACTTAATTTTATTATCACGGTAAATTACGCGGGCGATTTGTGAATCAATGTCCATCATTTTGTGAGCAACTGGTGATAAAGAAAAATGCCACGTTGCATTATTGAAAATATTTCCATTTTAAGCCATAAAGGCGAGCCAGTGGATATCACACACAATTGTGCAAACTTTGCGTGAGAGTTATGCGGGTGAAGAAGTCTCACATGCCAGTCAATTATTCACTACAGAAAATGAAAGTAAAAACTGACTGAGCTTTTGGCATCTGGCGATGCATTAACGGCGCATATTCTCTTGGAGACGATGTGAGATGAATCTAATTTATTTTCTTAATATTGCACTTGTGGGCCATAGTGAGAAAAAAATTGCCCCCCCTTGCCCTACCTAATGTCGCCCATGCATACATACACATACAGTTTACACAATTTACGTAATTATTTGTACAAGTTATTTACATCGTTGTGTGTAGGACAGTGGTTGTGCAGATATGTATATGTCTGTGCATTTATGTAACTTAAGGCTGAAATTTCTGTATTCTTCCATTATTGAAAAACTGTTGCTTTAATTACCTTGAACGAAATTGAAAATCATTAACAAGACCTTTGTTTCAAAATATAGACAATAATTTTATTGATTCTCATGTGCTACATAAATCTACAACATTTTAAAAAACATTAAATATTAGATCAAATTAGTGCAGAATTTTGTGCTGCTGCATGCTATTTTCATGTGGATCATCAAAAGCAGTTGTTAAGAAAAGTGCTGAGCTGAATTTTTGTGGCAACCTAATGGTTTAAAAGAGAATAAAGTCAAATGCACCTTTAACGCCTTTAATGTATATAAATGTATATGTGTGTGTGTGTGTGTATGTGTATGTGTGTATATATATAAATATATATATAAATATATATATATATATATATATATATATATATATATATATATATATATATATATTATATATAATATATAATATATATATATTGGTTCCAAAACGCTATAACTCCATTTTGATTAATTTGAGTAAAAAGGTGTTTTCTTTACCGAGAAAGTGGCAAGATGAAAACCACTATTTTCTGTTTCAAACTTTCACAAAGCATCTTTTGGTTATAAAAACATTAAAAATTCAAATCTACATTTTGATTTTAAAAGGTTTATTATAAAAACGGATTATTTTTTCCCCAAAATGCAATAAATCCATGACACGTTTTTTTTTTTTTTAAATGCAATTAATCCATCAATATAAAAGTTATTTTTCATATTGAAAATCTGAACTTTGTCAATACTAATCTTATATACAGGCATTTGACTAAAAATACATTCAGCCGTCACTCCCAAAATGAATTTAACAAGTCATCTTGTTAATGTTATAAATGAATTATGTCTCCGTTTGTCATTACCGATTAAAGAGTATCTGGCGCTACCGCACTGTTAAAATAAACACATTTACAGAGTACATTGGTATTAAAAACGGCTTTTAAAAACTGTCCATGATTCAGTTTTGGGGACCGTGACAGAAGTTTGATGCTGTCGTGTAACAAGCAACAGCCGGCATTTTTCCACCTCCCGACTCGAGTGCCTCGTCTTCTTAATCTCCTCACGTAAATGATTAGATTTCGATGGCTTACGTTTCTTCCCCACTGCAGAAACCACCACATGTTCATCAATGCCGTCAAAATTATTAATTTTTCTGTTTTTGTTACTCACAAAGTACAAAGCAGATAAGGAAAACTAGGATGTCGGGTGTATTCAGAGCGCCGCCATTACTGTTTACAGTGCGTGGAATGGTGCGCTGTGATTGTTTGAGCAGATATATCTCACTCTGCAGAGAAAGGAGAGTGGCGTTTGTCGCGTTTTGGAAAGAAAGGGAGAAAACATGACAGAATAACATGACTGAAATCACATTTGGCGCAAAATTAATAAATTACTTTTCAATACCGAGCAGATACAATACTGATTTTGGCAGAAACTCATTTTTTTTAAAAATGCCATTGATCGTGTTTTGGAACCAAACTCTTCATAAATATATATATATATATATATATATATATATATATATATATATATATATATATATATATATATATAACGGTACACAATAATGACGGTTCGGTACGTACCTCGGTTTTGAAGTCACGGTTCGGTACGGGTTCGGTACAGCAGGGTGAGAAAACAAATCAATTTGTATCAGACTTCCTATAATGCTGAATGAGAGAGAGAATATTCTAGAAGAGCATGTTTTATTTTTGCATCCACATAAAAATAGTGATTTAATCTTTTGTAAAATTTTCTCATTGCACAACTTCTTATTAAAAACAAATAGTTTGCTACTAGAAAAGTTGGACTATTTTGAATCCAGTTGAAATAGTTTAGCTAGTATTCCCCAGCACTGCCAAACCAGAAAACACACAGATAATGACAAACACACTCAGATCTCAATCCAGAAGCACTTCAGACCCGCACAGAACTTTGATTGAGATCCAGAGACCTCCATCCAACTTCCGTTAGAAAATCCCAGCAGAGACTCAGAGGAATAAACCGCCAGCTGGTCACAAACACACGCTTCCAAACAGTACAGAACAATTATGCCGCCATCCAAGATACCTTGTTACGGCCAAATACTAAAGCAGCAGTGCACGTGTCTGTCATGGAGGACCACTTCGATGAGCTCAGTAAAAAATCACTCATGATGAAGAGTAAATAACCATGAAAACAGCAGTGCAAACCCGCTGTCATCGAGGTGGTTAACTAGTCTGTTAAAAAAAAAAAAAAAAAAAAAGACGTTATTAAAATAAAGATTATTGGAATAAAGCAATTACTATTTCAGTATTTCTTCTTAAAAATGTGTTATTTGCTGTTTCTTTGTAATTATTTGCAAAAAATATTAAAGAAATTTTGTAATTTCTAAATAAAACTATTTCAATTCCTTTTTTTTTTTTTTTCAGTTTAAGGGTACATGGGTAAAAAATATGGGACAGGAGGAAAAATTTTCAATTCTTTTGTGTTCTCTCGCAAAAGTATTGTGTTCCCCCAAGAAACTTGGAAAAAAGTATTTTTGTAAATTTGTTTTCCTCCCACGTTATATTATTTCCATTAGCCGATTTGTGAGAAAATGCAAAAGTTCTGTGAGCGAACACAAAGTATTGATATATAATTTCCCCTCCCATCTCATAAAATGTAAAAAAAAAAAAAAATAAATAAAAGAAAGAAAAAAAAGTTGTAAACACAGATTATTGGAACGCTTTTTAAAGCAAATACTCTTTCAGCCCTTCATCTTCAAAATCTCATGCTTATTTCAAAGTGTTACTTGCTGTATCTTTGTAATTATTTGTGAAATTTACTAGCAATTAACTCTGAGGGTCTGGATGGACAAGGATTCTAAGGTGCCCTGGAGATCCATAGAGATCTCAATGGCCCAACCTAATATACTTCAGGATCTTCCATATTTAAATTTAAAATGTAGAAAGCTTAAAGATAAATTCAGGATTTTAATTGCTAACTATCTTATGGTCTGGAAGACGGCAGAAAAAATTGTTTGAAATTGTACCTAAAATATAAACATTCACCTTTATGGAATAATACTAATATACTGACAGAAAAGAAACCTTTTACATCCCCACCTTTAGTCTTGTTTGATCTACCTGGTTCCTCCTTTTTTCTTTATCTGAGATTGAGATCAGGCATATGGAGTTCCATGGAACACATTACTACCTTCTAGGGCTGCCCCCTAATAGTTGACTAACCATTAGTCGACGAGAAGAGGCTTAGTCAACCAAAATTGTATTAGTCGCAGGAAAAAAAAATCCACATGAAGTGGAGAAGATCTGTCTGTGACGGACAGGTCGTTAACAGCTGGTCTATGTGGTAATTACAGTACATTGGGCAGGACATCCAAATGCTCGCCTATCATTCATCAACCTCAAATATTGCTTATCATCTGAAACACGTAAGTAGTAGCAACTTTAAATGGCCGCTCACTTTAACGTTAACCTAGAAAAATGTGGGCTATTCAAGTGTTTGTGCGGAGTGTGAAAGCTGAATAGTAGCGCTTTTACTGCATGACAGCTAACATGGAGGCGCCGGTGCTATCACTTGCTCTTAAAATACTCTGTAAATTTGGTCATACGGATAAGAGTAATTTATCTTTTGAATCCGTGAAGTCTACTTAGAGTGTGCACTCACAAAAAAAACAACAAAACGTTGTGATTTTGTAAAATAATGAAAGCAAACAGGGTGCGCTTTCTGCCGTCTCTCTCTTTGAACCTGAAAAAAAAAAAAAATACTGAAACTCCATGTAAACTTGTCTCACGGACATGAAAAATATATCTATAGAAATTGAAATGTGAGATGACAAGTCAGCATCGTACACTTCATCACTGCTGCCGAAAATACAGAAAACACTAGTTTATCAATTAATTATTAAAATGTTAAAGCAGTCTCCTTGCTGTTTTACATGCATAATCATTAATCATTACTTCTGACGGTGTGCTGTGGTAAGCTTTATGTGTGCTCTTAAACGCTCATTAGGCTATGTAGGCATTAAAAGCTCTTTATGATGATTTATATGGTTTATTAATAAACGTGCGATTAGTCGACTTATCGCTTTAAATGAATGACTACTAGTCGACCAGAAAAATCTTTAGTCGAAGGCGGCCCTACTACCTTCACATCCAATGGCGGGATGGTTCGATGGTTTCACAAATGTATACCTTCCTCTTAGAAACACAATGTAAACATTTGCCTATTGAGGTAGTGTGGGAGAAGGATTTAGAAGTGGCTGGACTTTTCCCTGATTGGATCACGAAATGGTCAAATACAAGTGAAACGCGTGTGTCTGTGTGTGTGTTAACTACTCACTACTCCTAATGTGTGTACACTAACTTAGATGGGTTAAATGCAGAGGACAAATTCCGAGTATGGGTTACCATACTTGGCCTTCTCATGTCACTTTCACTTTTTTTCACTTTCAGCTTAGCCATTTTGAAACCATTCACAGAGCTTATACTACACCATATAGCTGATACAGAATGGTCTTAACATCTGATCCTAACTGCACTATATGTCAAAATGTTATAGTTGGCACAATGTATCATATGTTTTGGGAATGTTTAGTGATAAATCTTTTCTGGACTTAGAAAAACCGACTGGGTGTAATTTTCCTCTGTTCCTTTGCCTGTGCCTTTTGAATGATGACTCTTCTTTGAATCTTGGAGCTATTAACAAAAGAATTCTTTTTTTGGCAGGATTAACTACAGCAAAGAAGACAATACTTGAACTTTGGGACACAAATGCAGATATATTAAGACTGTTGTTATTGAATATGCACCATATAGTTAATATGGAATGCTCTTTAGCTAGGTTTAATAAAGCTTAGACCACGAACAGTACAGGCTTGGTTGAGGGTTGCAGAATCTATTTGTGATGTGTTCACAGCGCAATAGGCATGTATTTTCCTTAAACTGTGGAAAGCTTTGTACTTAATTTTATATTAATTATTATGTATTATTATGTCATGTGGATACTTGTAGTATTTAAAAAGCAGTGCTGACATAATCGTTGTGGTCTTTCTGTTGGTGTTTTGAAAAATATAATAAAAAAAGAAAATCATAAAAAAAAAAATAATAGCAATTTTTGAGTGGTTTTTTTTTTTTTGAGTTTTTTTTTTTAAGTAAATCCTACGATTTTTTTTTTTTTTTTTTTTTTCAGTGTATTCTGTTTTGATTATTTTACTAGCTTGAAACAACCAAGACTAGCTTGGCCAGGCTGGTAGACAAGTGAGACCAGCAAACCATCACTTTCTTTTTTCTGTTGGTGAAATATAGTTGCATTGTGTTCTGTTGAACCTAATCAGTTGTGTTATGCATGTGAATAACAAAAATAGAAGAATCTAAATGGATCAAGACCTTTTGCTCATTGGTGTCAGGTCATTCAATGTTATCTATGAAAGTCTTTAGTGTGTTTAGTGGGAGTGTGTGTTATTATCAAGAGTTATTCCATAATCCACCAACACCTGCTGCATAATTTATGTGTTTAATTTATTATTCATGTTTATGATTAGCCACATAATGACAGCCTGACCTTATTCACATCTCAATGTCTCTGTCCGTGTGTGTGTGTGTTTCCCTGTGCGTGTGTTTTACCGATGGTCTCCACGAGAAAAATCACTCAATAAAAATCAAACATGCTAAATAATGTCTTAATGAAGGTAAAATACATTTGAGGGTTCAGGGTTATTAGAGCAAATATCAGTCATTTTAAAAATAATAAAAGTCATTGAAAATTCACCACCATGATTGAAATGTGTGTGTGTGTGTGTGGTCCTGGTTTTCCCTACATTATGTCAACCAAAAAACAAAACAAAACAAAAAATAGTAATACCAGTCATTTTTTACCTTAAGGGGACTTTTTTTTGGTCCCCATGAGGAAAATAGCTTATAAATCATATGAACAATGTTTTTTGAAAATGTAGAAAGTTTTCTGTGATGGGTAGGTTTAGGGGTGGGGTTAGAGTTAGGGGATAGAATACGGTTTGTACGGTAAAAAAATAATTACGTCTATGGAAAGTCCCCATAAAACATAAAAACCCAACCTGTGTGTGTGTGTGTGTGTCCAGAAGGCGTTGGATAAAAACTGAAAGCCCAAGCTGTTCATGAAAGAACATCTCATTCTCCAGCAGGAAGACAGACAGACAGAGTGGTGTTATTACTGCATTTCACTGCATCTTTCTGATGCGATGACTTGTTTCTTACATAGTAAGCATTTATTTACCAGGGTATTAAGAAACTCGTCGGTGTGTTTCTCCTGTCATTTGTTCATTTACCATGGCAATAATTACAGTTGTGTATGGCTGTGTTCACACCACTGCTGAATGTCGGCCAAATTAAATTTTATGCTTTTTTTTTTATTTTTTTTATTTTATGTGCGTGTGGATGTAAATGTGGTTTCTTAAGGCTGTTTAAGTGTTATTCTTGATTTAAGCCTGGTTTAATTGTGAATGATTTGTCAAAGCATGTTGTAAAGAAAGAAAGAGTTTGGTGTTTGCAGTATTTCATCAAAAGGTAAAACTTGTTCAACTTCTGAAACCAGTTTTCTTTTAGTATGATTTTTCAAGCCTCTTTCACATATAGAGCAGCAGTTCAGGGTTTAGTTGGTCAGTTTCAACACTAACTACGTCATTATGCAGGCAAAAAGCATCTTCCTCCACTGACAGTCATTCAAACGTGCCATTTATTTGCTCGCACTGTCTGTGTTGGTTTAGTGCCGATTAACAAAATGAATTATGCAGATGATTCAAAGATGCAAACATGTGCTGTTATCTGCGAGCTTCAGTTCTCTTGGGGCGGTTCCTTGTAATATGACATCTGACCTCGACTGGGACCTCAATGGTCTCTTACACATGCTGAAAGCGCACTTTACTATGACACATCTGGATAAATGCCTAGTTGTTATAACCGCTTTCATTGGACGTCAGGGTAAAACCGCAATGTAAAACATTTGTCTTTTGTGAATAAAGCTCATGTAGATTAGGTATAAAGGAGATGTCTGCATGGAAATGAATGATAGTGACTTAGAGTAGACCTGTTTAAACTAGTTACCGGTGATGTGCTATTACAATATAATAGCACATCACATTACATTACAATAGCCCTGTTCGAGAATGGCGTTAAATGTATTAATTATACAAGATGTAGAGACTTTTGCACAAATTGCTACCAACATTACAAAGGCCAATGAGCCGTCACGGAGCATTACCGGTCATAGTGTAAGTGACTAATGCCTTAGTTTGATTGTTTGTTTGTTTATTTATTCATTTATTTTTGCAAAAGGCGATTTTCAAAGTGCCGTTGCTTTTATAGAAAAAAAAAAAAAATCACAGATTGGACACTGCAGACACATTTTTGGCAGCTCTTGCCCATGCACCCGTGCACACTGTCTTTGTCTTCAAAACTTCTGTCTCTGCTGCACTGAAATTAAAAGCATGCCGATTTTGTTTCTCCATTTTAATCTTATGTTTACCTCACAGCAGCAGCTTGTTTGTGTTGTTGGTTGCTTGGTAACCAACCTTACAGTTGATTATCAAACTCAATGGAGTGGTTTAAGATTTTCGAACTAGACATCAGATAAGATAAGAACCCTAAATCAAGTTAAGATTTGCTTCTGTAATACGAATGACTGCATTGCTCATTGCATTGTAAACTGCCAGCAGGCAGTGAATCCACCAGAAGTGTTTGAGCGGCCATCTTACGATTCCCTAGCGGCAGAGGGCCAAAACATTGACCTAAAATCATCTGATTTTCAGTGTATCAGTCATACATGAGTTGTTTTTAGGATATGTGTATGTACATTAAGTGATACTTCGGACAGTATCTGTAATGTTTATGGTCTATTCGGGCAGGATAAGCGATATATTGCAATCATTAAGATGGTTGTGTCTACTGTACACTGCCGACACAGGTAACTGAACTAAAACAAAATAGATTTCTTTATGTACGTAATTATGCAGGAAATATTGAGCATGAACATAAATGGGATGATTATCAGAAATTGATTCCAGTATATATTAAATAATACAATACATACAATCCCCTATTCCTAAATTGCACTATATTATATGAAAAAAAGTTTACCATCTTGCTCGGAGCGACAGTATAAATGCTTGTAAATAAAGCTCTGTGTCTTTAAATCCATATGCAGTCAGCATCATATATTACTTCCTGATGTCTTTTTGTTAACCAACGTCCAATTCAGACTCTTGGAGATCATAAAAAGCCACAGGTCAGCTCAAATTCTATGGCTTTTTAATAGCATGACAGTTTGTATATGAATTAACATTAACGAAAACACTTTTGAATTTACTGTTACTGTACGAATAAAATACAGTTTAACACAATTACATAACCACAGTGAATAACCATGCATGACGAATTAAGTTGTATGCGCATGTCTTACAAAGCATAAATCTGTATTTAGATTTCAGAAGAATCATTTTGACATTTGTCTCGTCCTTCAGCTGTTCTGATATTTGCTACTGTAAGAAAGATGAACGTACTGTAACTTTTAATAAGCAGAGAAAATTCCAGACTTTAAACAAATAACCATTTAATTGTTTAAGACGTTTGCATTGTAAAAATGTACAAGGAGACTTCAGATATAAAAAGCTGACTAATTAGGTAATATTTTCTCATTAAAATGGTAAGATGGTTTCCTTTTAATTCAATAGAATGTGAGGAAATACTAGGGAATACCAATATGGTGGCCTGGTGGCTTCACTTTTTATGACGTCATGAGCAATCCAATCATTTATCATTGAATATGCCCCCAGGTATAGCTTTCTCCCCTACTTGAAAATCTTGTCCATTACATCAGATGACGTTAGTAAAGTTGTTTGTTGCTATTTCGCATTGTCTTGAACCATACAATCTGTGTGTGTTTTAGGATTTCGAGCTTCTGAACTTCACCGCAGTCTGAACACTTTAGTTCTTCACTTCAGGAGGGAAATAAACCCAACCAAACAAACAAACACATGCATATAAAACATGACATTTCTAGAAATGTGGCTCCCTGCTGCTGCCACGTTCTCGTTAAACCCCTTTTACGTTTAGTTCTCGCCGTGGAAGACATTTGCACAGGCAATTTCAGCAGACACACTCATTTTCCTTGAGAGACCACCGACTGTTTCTTCTGCGAATGCATCTCATGGCTGATAAGAGTGGCCAGACTCATTTGTTTTCTGTCAAAATTTGTGTTGATGCTTCTGCTCTGTTATCGGTTCTCGTGGTCTGGACCTACCGTGTTCAGACCGAATGTGAGATGGAATATTTGAACATGAAAACACGAAGGGGAAGGTACTTAATATGCTTATCAGAGACACGAGTGCTCCTAGAGCTCAGTCCGCACTGATTGGTGCTTATTTGGATGAATTAGAACATAAATACCGACACGAGCATGGGAAAAAACTCTTGCCATCTGACAGACGTAATTTACAGCATGTCAGCGGACGGGAAAGAATCGGTTTCAAGATGAAGGGCCAATAAATGCCCTTGAATGAGAGAGTGTGAGAGAGACAGCAGACAGGTGAGAGTATCTATTGTGCTGATATGAGCCGATTCGGTCCTAAGAAAAAGGGGTGAAAGAAATGTCAAATGGTTCATTTTTGATTTACATGAAAATACTGCACGTTTAAAGAGGCTTTTCAGTTATCTGTGAAGAATATCAGCTAAAGTTCTATTATTATACATCAGTATTCATATTGATATTAACAACAACAATACTATATTATTATTATTGTATTTATAATAATAATAATAATAATGATAATGTTATTGTTATAAAAATGGCAAAATAACTAAACAGCAACATCAACAAACAAACAAATAAATTAATTGTACGAAGGGTTTGTAGTTTTATTAAATATGTTTAAGGCAACAGTTACACTGTAACCGATTTCAACTTAAATGGTTTAAGGCAAAGTAATATTTATGAGTACCGTGAACTTAATCCATTTGAGACCACATAAAGAGAATATCCCCCCCGCCCCCCTCACCGCCCCCAAACAGGCAGGGGTCAATCACCAGCAATAACAATGTCCAAGACAGAGCAGAATCGTAAACAGGGACAGGCAAAGCGTCAGGGCAGGCGGCAGACACGGCAGAGTAAATCCAAATATCCAGGCAGAGAATCAACAGGGCAGGCAGTAAACAATCACGATGAGAATAAACAGTCCAAGGTCAAACGCAAGAATAGAGATCACAGGGAAAAACACTCAGTAGTGTCAGCCGGGGCAAAACAAGACTTCACGATGGATGAGAGTGTGTGTTTTATAGTTCAGGAGATGGGAATCAGGTGTGTGGGTAATCAGGACCAGGTACGGGGTTATGGGAAATGAAGTCCATGATGAAGCTAGTACTCAGATGAGGGAGCCCTCTGGTGGTGATCAGAGGGAGCCACAGAGGCCAAATTCGTGACAGAAA
Organism: Ctenopharyngodon idella; assembly: GCF_019924925.1. Classification (NCBI taxonomy): domain Eukaryota; kingdom Metazoa; phylum Chordata; class Actinopteri; order Cypriniformes; family Xenocyprididae; genus Ctenopharyngodon; species Ctenopharyngodon idella. The sequence continues at coordinate 37,224,390 of NC_067226.1, forward strand.
CTGTCTGCAGTTCGATGGCAATGTGGCAATGTGGGACCATGGACGTTGAGGAATGGGTAAAGGTTGTAGAAGGCCAGCGGGAGCTTGATGTGATGACTTTGAGGTTTGGCAGACCGTACAGTTGGTTATGATGTCAAATTGCAGAGAGGGCCACCAGAAGCGATTGTTGGTGAGTTCGGTGGTAGCCGCAATACCTGGATGAACTGAGCTGAGGGAATTATGTACCCATTGAATGGCTCTCTTGCGTAGTGCTGCTGGCACATACGTACGATCTGGAGGGCAGTTAGGAGGAGGTGGTTCTGAGTGGTGAGCGTCTGTGATTTCTGTCATAATGTCCCATTGTACTGGTGCTAGGATGATAGTGGGAGGTAGAATTGTTTCGTTGGTGGGAAGTGATAGAGCGGATTCGTATTGTCTGGAGAGAGCCTTGATGTTCTTGGACCCGGGTCTGTAAGTTACTGTGAATTGAAATCTGGTGAAAAACAATACCCATCTTGCCTGCCTGGGATTGAGTCTCTTTGCTGAACACAGTAATTTGAGATTCTGATGATCTGTTAGTACGATAAATGGATGTTTACCTTCTTCCAACCAATGCCGCCATTGTTCAAATACTGCTTTCATGGCAAGAAGTTCTCGATCTCCCACATCGTAGTTTTGTTCAGTTAGGGTGAGTTTTCTGGAGTAGTATGTGCAGGGAAAGAGCTTGGTCGGGTTGCCTTGTCTTTGAGATAGTACTGCTCCAATACCGGTACTGGATGCATCAACTTCGACTAAGAATTCTCGTTCGGGGTCAGGATGATGTAAAATGGGTGCTGTTGTGAATAGTTTTCTCAACTCTTAAAAGGCTCCTTCTGACGCTGGTGACCAGGATAGCCGAGTGCCTCCCTTCTTAAGCATGGAGGTGAGAAGTGAAGCGATCATGCTAAAGTTTCTGATAAACCGTCTGTAAAAGTGGGCAAATCTTAAGAAGCGTTGTAGTTCCTTTATAGTTGTGGGTTGCAGCCAGTTCACAACCGCTTGGACCTTGTTGTTGTCCATGGTGACTCCCTCGGAACTGATGATGTAACCCAGAAATGAGGTGGAAATTTGGTGGAACTCACATTTCTCTGCCTTGGTGTAGAGTTGATTTTTAATGAGTCTTTGGAGGACAGACCAGACGTGGTGGACGTGCTCGTTGAGTCGGAGTATATTAGTATGAGTGATATGTACACGATGAGCCACTTGTTGAGCATGTCACGGAAGACATCGTTGATGAAGGCTTGGAAAACGGACGGACTATTGACCAGCCCGAAGGGCATAACCCGATATTTTTTTAGTGCCCAGTTGCTGTGGAGAAGGCAGTTTTCCATTCGTCTCCCTCCCGGATATGAATCAGGCTATAAGCGCTGCGCAGGTCGAGCTTGGTGAAGTACTTGGCAGTATGAAGCTGTTCTAGGGCTGCAGGAACTAAAGGTAGAGGGTAACGGAATTTTACTGTGATGTCATTGAGACCCCGATAATCAATACAAGGTCGTAAGCCTCCATTTTCTTTTTAACGAAGAAGAACCCTGCAGATGCTGGAGAAGTGGATGGTTGGATGAACCCCTTGGAAAGTTCTTCATTGATGTAGTTTTTCATGGCTTCTGATTCAGGTTGAGAAAGTGGAAAGATTCGGCCCTTGGGGGGCGCAGTACCTGTGAGAAGTTCGATGGCACAGTCACTTGAGCGATGGGGTGGTAATTGGGCTGCCTTGGACTTACTGAAGACCTCAGAGAGATTGTGATATTCGGGTGGTAAATTTGTGATGAGATATGACTGGGGTTCTTGAGTGTTCTGGAGCTGTGGAGATTGGAGACAATGTTGAAGACAATAATCTGACCAGTGGACGATCTGATTGTTGGCCCACAAAATCTGAGGATTGTGTTGACATAACCATGGTAATCCAAGAATGATGGGGTTTTGTGGTGATTTTATCAGGAAAAAGCAAATTGTCTCTTTGTGCAGCGTTCCTATCTGTAGTGAAATGTCTCCAGTAGTGTAATGTACTTGACCGGTCCCCAGGGGGTGTCCGTCTAACACTGCCACTGACAACACAGATTCACAAGGAATTAATGGAATGTCATGGGTTTTGGCGAAATCAGAGTCAATGAAGTTAGCGGCAGCTCCAGAATCAGTCATGGCTGTGGCATTTACTGAACTACTGTTACATGAGGTTGGCTGAAATCTCAATATTAGGAGAGGGATGAGATGGAGAACTCACCGCAGTGGCGTTTTTGGATGCTGGTTGAGTGGGACATGACACTCTCAGATGTCCGGGTTGACCACAATAGAGGCACAATCTTTGCTGAACACATCGTTCTCTTTCTTCTGAAGACAGGTGAGTGTAGCCAATTTGCATGGGTTCACTATCTGGAGTTGTTGAGGTAACAAAAGTGAGTGACGTAGTATTTCTCTGAGGACGCCGTAAGCGAATTAAGTTGTCAATGCGAATAGCCAGATCAATGACATGATTCAGTGTCTTTCCCTCGTCACGGCAGGCAAGTTCCGACTGAAGTTCCATGTTTAACCCCTTACGAAACAGTGATTTCAATGTATTATCCACCCATGTTGTTTGAGCCGCCAGCATGCGAAACGTGAGTACATACTCAGCTGCCTTTTGTTTGCCTTGGCAAAGAGCCAGCAGTAACTCACCAGCCTCTTTTCCCCCTTCTGAGTGTTCGAAAATCTCACAAAATCGTTGTAGAAACTTGTTGAATGTTGTGAAAGTTGGGCGGCCGTCACTCCACACCGTGGTGGCCCATTCCAAAGCCTTACCCGTTAACAATGAGCACACAAATGTGATGCGACTCTCGTCAGTGGTGTATAGAGCGGGTTGTTGTGAAACAAACAACGAGCATTGCAGCAGGAACCCCTTACATTTAGCTGGTGAGCCATCATATTTTTCAGGGAATGCTAGACGAGGATTAGTAGTGGTGTGCGTTATAGATGCCGCGGTAGCAGATGGAGTGACTAATGGCGGACTTGCATCAGCGGTGAAGAGCTGCATGCTTTGTAGCGTCTTCACCAGTTCCTCTGTTACCGAAGTAAGACGGGTAAGTTGTTGTTGATGGGTGGCTAGAATGCTGGCTTGTGTAGATACCTCAGTGGACAGACGATAGATGGCCGCTCGATCGTGGCCTGGCAAAGTCTTCTGTAACGAGGAGACAGACATGATAGGATCCATGTGCAGCTTTATTAAACAATCGTAGTCAAACAGGCAGGGGTCAATCACCAGCAATAACAATGTCCAAGACAGAGCAGAATCGTAAACAGGGACAGGCAAAGGGTCAGGGCAGGCGGCAGACAAGGCAGAGTAAATCCAAATATCCAGGCAGAGAATCAACAGGGCAGGCAGCAAACAATCACGATGAGAATAAAAGGTCCAAGGTCAAACACAAGAATAAACAGTCCAAGGTCAAACACAAGAATACAGATCACAGGGAAAAACACTCAGTAGTGTCAGCCAGGGCAAAACAAGACTTCGCAATGTATGAAAGTGTGAGTATGTGTTTTATAGTTCAGAAGATGGGAATCAGGTGTGTGGGTAATCAGGACCAGGTACGGGGTTATGGGAAATGAAGTCCATGATGAAGCTAGTACTCAGGTGAGGGAGCCCTCTGGTGGTGATCGGAGGGAGCCACAGAGGCCAAATTCATGACAATATGGTTATCAATGAATGGGATGCTAATATTGTTTTAGCTTTAATAAGACTTTCCCAATAAATATTAAATAATAAACCTGGTGTCCTCCATGATTTTTCTTTCTGACAACAAAGCACTTGAATGTGACAAGCTTGTAATCACAACTTCAGAAGTACAAAGTATGACATTTCCGATAGCATGTGAAGACAGCATTATTCTTGAGCAAAAAAACATAAAATAACACTTAATTTTAACATTTACTCTCCTTTAACAGTCGAAAGCAAAGCATTCTGGGAACTAGAACAAGTGTTTTGCTTTATGAAAGCATTTTTGCTATTAAGTATAATGAACTTTAAGTAATAATTAAGTTATATGAACTTATTTCATTTAGTAAATTTGACTGTTAGGTTTTACTGTGATAATACTGCTCATACTGCTCAGTTATATCACAAAGATTAATTGTTATCTATGATGACTGTGAAACCAAGCATTTTCTGAAGATTTCATAAAAGAACTTTAACATCAGCCAAACAAGCCAGCGCTTCAGTCTGAAAGAAAATTGGAGTCAAAAAAGTGCCTCAGAAAGTGAAGTCTGAGTAAATGTCTGTTCAGGTTCTAGTTTGTGTCTGGTATCTAAAGAGCAGAGCTGCTAAATAGGTCAGAAAGATGCTGAATATCTCCTCCAATTTTCATTTAACAAGGGAGGATATGGAAGAATATTTCCTCATCAGGGAAATTTGAGGAAGTTTATGAGAACTAGTAATATAAACATTTACCAAGGGCAAACACACACACACACACACACACACAGACACACGCAGACACATGCAGACTGATTCTCCTGATATTAGTCTGGTTTTCTGGTAATGAAAAGAATGAGCACAATACTGTAACTGGCTCTGTTGTTCTATGTTCTCCTCTAAGATGAACTGCTGCTTGTTGCAATATTTCACTCATTAAATGTTGAATCACGAGGTTCTTCAAACTGTCTCAATGGCAGAAGAGCTTGCAGGTTTGATCAGAAACTCATGCCTCAATTGTTAGCACCAGATAGTAAGAACAAAACTAACTCTGGCTTTAGACTTTATTTATAAACAGACTTAAAAAGTGAAAATTCTGGCCACAACCTCACAGAAAGGAAGTCCATGTTTGGCACTACAGTACAGTATAAAACAGTACAAGTACAATTAAATTTAATTTTTTGTTGTTGTTGTAGAAACTACTATGTGAATCAACTATTATTTAACATCAAAGTTTAATCATAGTTTAATGACTTTGCCAAATTTCCAAAAGACTTCATATTTAGCTGTACAAAATCCTGTTGAAATATTAGATAAATATTAGATATATAAAATCTAATGGGTAATCTTTGGAGACTGTCTTTCTTCAAAAAACGACCCTATAGGTAGTTTTTTCAAGCACCTTATTACGACTTTATTTACATTTTAAAGTCATGCGCACTCTAGCTGGCATAAAAATAATGACAGTGTCGTGTTACGTCTGTCGTCATGAAATGACGTATGACCGTCGTTACCAATCAAAATGCGTGTTCATTTAAATGCAATGTGTGGACTTTTTACACTTTCCCTTACCCGCCATTTGTCCTATTATTTATTAAAGACTACATCTACCCCAGCCCTAAACCTACCTTTAGTGATTTATAGTGCATATACACTTTATGAGCACATGCGTTCCCTGGGATCGAACCCACGATCGCATGATCACATGATTGCATGTTGTCGTATATTGCAATGCTCTACCAATTAAGCTACATGAAACCCGAAATATGACGCAGATAAAAGGATATAATGCATTAAAATGAAAGTGTCCTGTTGTTGATAGGGGCACAACTTTAGTAAATGCTCCTATGGGTCATATTTCAGGGAAGTGACAAACGACCTATATGGGCGTATTGGTTGGAGGACATGTTAAATCTTTGGTCTCATTAATCTATTATTTCTTCCAGAGCAAATAGTTTTGGCTTCATATTTTTATATAGTTTTAATGCTGTATCAGAGCACTGCCTTTGTACTTTTGACTGAATTGCTTTGCAACTTCTATAATGGCTATTGTTGTATATTAAATCTTATTGTTCAAAAAATAATCTTTTATATGAATAATAGTAATATTTAATAATAGTATTTGGTATTGAGAGATGTCTGTGTGTTAGTGATGGTGATTTTGACTTCGGTGCAGCTTACATTGTTATATCATTAAATGGTGACAAGAAACTGTCTTTATGGGTGAATCAGTAGCAAAGGCTTTGGTTACACTTTATTTTAAGGTTTCTGTGTTACAGTGTAATAATATATTTGAGTAATAACAATTAACTACATATACTTACTGTAGGTTAGGATTAGGGTTTGGTTCAGGATTAGTCACATTTAGTTATGCATAATTTATAGTTATTACTACAGTAACTACATGTAATATGAGTAACAAGGACACTGTAAAATAAAGTGTTGCCAAGACTTTTATATTGAAATAGGCTAAAACAAGGTTGTAAACAAGGAAATTATTTTTACTTTCAACAACACCTTGTAAGACCCAACCAAATTAACCAGCATTGCCATTGGAAATCCCCATAAACACTGAAAGAATTTCCTCAGAGTATTATTAATATGAGATTGACCTGAAGAATGAATGTTGTATCAGATGCAGGTAATCACACTAGATCATCCAATCTCTCTACTCTACATAATAATTTTAGCATATAGCTTATAGCATATAGCTTTAAAGTATTTTACATAATACTTTTACATATAATAGGCAGTGCCCGCCCCCTTTTTCAGTGGCGCTGGTTCCGGAAGTATATTTTTCATTCATTTTTCCCTTAGGGATTTTTAAATAGTATTTGCTAAAAAGTCATGAACCAAGCTAATCAGCTACAAGGTGAATTTCATCACTACAAACTTTAATTTAAAGCGAAAATGTTTTTGAAAATCAGACAAAAAGACAAAGGTACAAGACTGTGCACTTAATGGTTTTAGTGAGGGAAAGAACTACAATCCCATGAAGCATTGTGAACAGCATAACCAAATTAAAAACGATGGAGAAATATAAAACTATTCATTTATGAACATTGATTCTATGTATAAAACAGTCTATTTTAAGTGTATTGCAAAATATGCATATATACAAATATTTCAGTATTTTCAGAGCATAGGGAGATTGACTTTTTATTATTATTAAAAACTAATAATAATAATAAAATGAGCTTAAAAATAAGCTATTTGGCTCATATATTCAGTTCGAGGATTTTTCTGCAAGTTTTTTTTAAAGATTTTCAGGTCCTATTTTGTACCTGTTCATGGAAAGTCTCAGAATTTAATGAAACTTGTTTAATGGTTGTGGTGAGATTATGAAGTCCGGTCCAGGTTCATGTGTCATGTGTCAGGTGAATTTTATTAGGATGAATAACGATGGAATTGTCGGGCAGATTTTCATATGTATTTAATGAAACTTATAGCTCATCTGTAAACCAAAAGCATATGTTTCATTTATGAGGCATTGCGTTCTCATAAGACGAGGCGTTCATGCATAAAAGCGTTCTGGGGTTATTTTGCATGATTTTCCATGGCCTGGTCAGAAGGCCTTCAGGATGCGGCGGCTCGTGGAGCGTTTGCATTAGAATGAGCGCTGCAGTTTGCCGGTAGAAGATAATAATTCTGACTTCCTCAATGAGAGATGAAATGTTTACTCATTCTGAGTCGCCTGCAGCTGTGACGCTTTCTACTCTTAAAAACAGAAATGAATCTAGGCTTGAAGTGCCAGTTAAACAGAGGCAGATATATCTGCACACTCATGCATACACATCCAGTGGCCTCACAGGACTGAAGTCACACTCAAAATGCTGTGATGTCATTGTATTAGATAACAGCATTTAAAAGAAGCTCAGTCAAGCAAGTTCCAATGAATTTGTATGTTGGCAGTTCAGAGTGGCAGTGATGACCATCTAATGAAGAATAAAGTAAATAAATAATTAAATAAGTAAATAAATGAGCAATTAAAAATAAAAAAGTAAATAAGCAAGTAAGTAAGTAAATGAGTGTCAAGTGAGGTGTCTGTTTAGGTTGTAGGGTATATGGGGCTAAAGGCACACCTTAAGAAGAAATTTCTTTTCACTACTACCATAGTGTATGGTTGCAGAGAAAAAAAAAAGACATTGATGGAGCAACAGATTTTGTGTGAAAATGAATCATAAAAGTGTGTGTGTGTGTGTGTGTGTTTTTTTCTTTTTTTTTCTTTTTTTTTCTTAAATGTGTATGAGGTGGCACACATGGGGTAATAGGCTCACCAGGATGGGGCAGAAGGCACAAAGTATTGATACAAATACTTCAGCTATAAATGATGTTTTAATAATGTATAAGTGAATACTTGTTAAAAAAATTTTTTTAGCAAAGTTTGTACTATTTTTGGTTTAATTTGATAAAATAATTCATTTTTGTTCAATAAATATACTGTCATTAAAATGTTCATTTTAAAAATACAGAAACAAAATTATTTAAAAAAGTAAAGATTCTGAAAGCATTGAATGAGATCCCATAATAAATTATTATAACTTTACAATAGTAACAATTAAATATGACATTGTATTATATGATATGATTATCATATTTTTAAAATATTTAAAATTTAAAATGTATTTAAAATTTAATTTATTGAAAATTTAAAATATTGTTTCATTGTAAATATGTTAATTATCTCTAAGGTGGACACCCAACTTAATATATTTACCATCTGAATCTAACCATCATGTCAAACAAATGGAAAAGTCAGCCAGTTATTAAGGGCGCCTTTTACCCCAAATACCATATTTTTACATATTCTTCCATTATTGAAAAACTGTTGCTTTAATTACCTTGAACAAAACTGAAAATCATTAACAAGACCTTTGTCTTAAAATATAGTCGATAATTTTATCGATTCTCCTTTGCTACCTAAAACTATAATGACTTTTAAAAGCATTAAATATTAGATCCAATTATCGCAGTATCAACTTTGTGTTGCTATCCGTGATTGCGTCAAGGATCAGCCAAATTTCCATGTGCATCATCAAAAGAGGTTGTTAAGAAAAGTGCTGAGCTGAATTTTTGTGCCATCTAGTGGTTAAAAAGAGAATAAAGTCAAACGCGCCTTTTACCCCAGAGTGTCTTTAGCCCCGTTGTACCCTATTTCTTAGTTTATCTGTGTTAGTTCATATTTCCTTTGTCCTTGTTCATTGATTGTTATGGTTATTCATTCGTTAATTGATTCACCACACCTGTTCCCTGTTTTTTCCCTTCACAACAAGTTTTCAACCAAAAATGAGAAAATTTTTAGGTTTTGGCCGGTTATACATGACAACGGCATTTTGGTGGCCTAAAAATGCAAACTTTTGAAAACGGGTTTCAAAGTGTACGTTTTTGAAAACGCTAGCGTAACCATGTTAGAGCTGCACGATTCTGGATAAATTGAAAATCACAATTTTTTGTTTGAAAAAGAGATCACAATTCTCCCACAATTCTGAACAAACAACTAAGCAAAATAACAAGTAATTTAATAGATGTTCTGACAAAATGTTAATTGCTGCAGTCTATTTAAAATGTTTAATTCATTTGAATGAATTATTTTTAAAAAATCTGAATGATTCAATGACTCACTCATAAATACTTCACCTGTTTCAATACTGGATGAACCAATGTTCTTGAATGAATGTTTTGAATGAATCATTTAATGACAAATACATTTTTAACAGTCACTTGTCACCACCAAGTGGCGTATTGATGTAACAATGTTGATACAACCGTTATTTGAAAGTGACATGACGTGTTGCCAAGTATGGTTTCCCATACTCGGAATTTGTGCTCTGCATTTATCTATCCAAGTGCACACACACAGCAGTGAGTATTGAACACACACACACTCTGTGAACACACACACACGAAGCAGTGGGCAGCCATTTTTGCTGCGGCAGATTGTGAAGCTGTTTCATACTTACACATGATAACTGCTTTCACTGGGTCAGCAGCAGCACAAATGCAGATTTGAATGATCTGGTGTGATTTTGTCAAACGTTTAATAGACACAGGCGGATCATTGTCATTTAGGAAAGATCTTTTAATAATTAATCATGAAACTCCACTCCATGTAAGCTACAAAAACGCAAATTTGTGAAAACAGTGATGTTATGCGCATGTGTATTACGTGTTCAGTTTATAGGCACCATCGCACCATAGTGTTTCTTTACAAAGTGACATCACCATCTACTGGCCTGGCATGCATAATACAGCTTTTTTTTTTTCATTTCCATGTACAGTATCTGTCATCTGTTCGCAAAAAACACAAAGGAAAAAAAAAAACCTTTATTTAAAAATAAAATTTAAAACTTCAATTTTTAGTACATTGTTGTCGTGTTCTCTTGCGTTTCTCCTGTTCCCTTGTGCTTCTGTGTGCTTGTTTGTTGTTTTGATTATATTGTTAATAAACGTGACTGCTGCAAGTATATTCTGCCTCAACTTTCCTTTGCTGCATCCTGACTGGCAATAAGTAAATGGTAATTAAGTAAATAGTAAATAAGTAGGAAAGTAATAAATAAGCATGTTATTAACTGATGTGAAGGCCCTTTTCTATTCTTGTGATAGCCATGAATATAGTTTGATGACTAAAATAAATATCAAAGATGGCAACGTCTTTATTGCACCTGAAAGTGTTTATTGAAAAACGAGTCTGATTTCAGTTGATCCATCAGATCACAAATCAAGCGTGTGAATATCTGTATATGAACGCAACTGTATTTAGCGGCCTAAACTGGACTGACACCCATATTCTGCTGCTGCTGTGTGAACGCTGCAATCGCCACATGTCAAGAATGGAGAGTAAAAGCAGCAGATGTCTTCAGTGTGGGTGTGGACGCTTGTCAGTGGTCTTATCTGTAGTTCATCGTCCTGTAAATGTCAGCAGCATCCTCAAATGCTTGGCCGCTCTGAGGGAAAGAGGCTGTTTTCCTCAAATGTCAAGTGTCTTTTAAACGCTGGCCTGCGTATTGGATTGAAATCACTCAATTGTAGTATTATTCCACACTCTGGAATGGCACAGATAATGGCTATGAATTCTGAGAGTTTACCAGTGTTATTTTAAGGGGCTTTCACATTGGGCATGTTTGCTGCGGTCCGAGTCCGAGCGTGATTGCTCCCGGTTTAGCATTGGTCTGGTTTTACACTCAACTTGATTCAATCATTCATATTACGTGATCACAAATGGTGCATGATAGGAAACAGGACACGGGTCAATATATTGTGTTTTTTATTATTTTGGTGCTTTTATGTGCAGCAAAGTGAATGACACTTGGGTTTACTACATTTGCCGCTCTGACACTTTTCACGATTACATTGCATGCTCATTCTCGCTCGTATCAAAGGAGAATAATCACAACAATCCTTTACATGTGTTTTGTTAAACTAATGGCTAAAATGCATGCGCAGTTTACTTTACTTTCTAAACAAGTCGCACCCGAGCCCGAGTTGCTTTCACGTTCACCCGAATCGTGCAGCAGTTCCAGTGCAACCAAACTCAGACCACCTCTTACAGGTAGTCCCAGGTATCACGGTGCGCACACAGATCCATATGACAGCTTTTACATTGTCAATTTCTCATGCGAACCGCGCCTCATTTCGAACTAAACTGCCAGTGTGAATGCACCCTTAGTGTCATTGAGATGTTGTTGTAGTTTTAATTAATATTTTGAATTGTTTTTTATTTGTATATTTTTTTGACGTTTATTAATTTTATTGTGTTTTATTTTGTCATTTTTAGTAGTTTATTTAATGTCTATATAGTTTTTATAAATGTTCATTTTAGCTTTAGTTATTTTAATTAATTAAATTAAAGGATTAGTCCACTTTCAAATAAACCTTTCCTGATAATTTACTTACCCCCATGTCATCGAAGATGTTCATGTCTTTCTTTCTTCAGTCGAAAAGAAATTAAGGTTTTTGATGAAAACATTCCAGGATTATTCTCCTTATAGTGGACTTCAATGGCCTCCAAACGGTTGAAGGTCAAAATTACAGTTTCAGTGCAGCTTTAAAGGGCTTTAAACGATACCAGACGAGGAATAAGGGTCTTATCTAGCGAAACGATCGGTCATTTTCGAAATGTACAACTGTATATGCTTTATATAAACAAACGTTCGCCTTCTAAGAGCCTCCGCCAAAACCGCATTTCTGTATTCTCCAAAAAGCTTACGCTGTATGTCCTACGCCTGCCCTATTCAACTTACGGAAAAAATTTAACTGGCGCTGCGTTCGTTCCGTAAGTTGAATAGGGAAGGTGTAGGACATACAGCGTAAGCTTTTTGGAAAATACAGAAATGCGGTTTTGGCGGAGGCACTTAGAAGGCGAACGTTTGTTTATATAAAGCATATACAGTTGTATTTTTTTTCGAAAATGACCGATCGTTTCGCTAGATAAGACCCTTATTCCTCGTCTGGTATCGTCTGGTATCGTTTAAAGCCCTTTGAAGCTGCACGGAAACTGTCATTTGGACCTTCAACCGTTTGGAGTCCACTATAAGGAGAATAATCCTGGAATGTTTTCATTAAAAACCTTAATTTCTTTTCGACTGAAGAAAGAAGGACATGGACATCTTGGATGACATGGGGGTGAGTAAATTATCAGGAAATTTTTATTTGAAAGTGAACTAACGCTATTCCTTTAATGTTAGTTAATAAGAAATAGTTGTTCACTGTGTTCATGTTAGTTCTTCACACTGCATTAACTTAAATTAACAGATAGCTACAACTTTTGATTTAAAAAAAAATGTAGAAATTACCATTATGATTAATTAATCATGTAGAATTATTGTTTATCATTAGTTTATGCTATCTGATGTAGTTAACTAATAAGCATTGTTGGGTTTTCTATACTCTGTGTTGTCAGGGAATCTTGTCCGTTCGTGCACAGGCTGTTTATGGTGTCACAACATGGGAGTTGGAAGTTATTTTTCAAATACGATAACTTTTACTGTTTTAATAAATAAAAAAATATGAACTGAACTGATCCAGAGATCAGGTATGCAATGAAGTGTTTGTTAATTTCCAAATTAAAACTGAGACAATCGATTTACAGTGGTGTAAAGTATTTGAGTACGTTTCCATGGAGTACTACTTTGTAGTTTTATCAAAGAAATTAGCAACTTTTACTTTTATAATACATTTGTAATGAGTAATGCAATTACTTGTTACATTTTGCATGGCACCGAACTCTTTCTGCAGCAGTTTGTTTCTGCTTCAAAAGAAGCAATATAGCCATCTACAAGGCATTAAAGGTACTATATCTTGTGTGTTTTCCCCTTACTCACCCAAACTTGTCAACAAGGCTACTTTACGAGTGCATTAGCAGGTAGTTGCTGAATCACAGGTGTTTCATTTGAGATGAGGTCATGACTGCAGCCGGTGATGAGGCTGAACCAGCATATCCAGTGCAAGTAGGCTTTGAATAGGTAATTTTACTTATCATTATTTTGTTTACGTGTTATATCGAATAGACCATTTTGAAGGAAATTGGTTTACTTACGTCATTTTTGAGCAATTGAGCTTAACTGAGACTTGAGTGTTTGTTTAAGAGGCTGTTGTATCAAACCTTGATTTTGCAATTTTGGGGCATTCAGTTTTATTTTGATTTTAGAAAATAAACGTGATTGCTCTCCTTACAACGCACAACTGTTATTTGTTTTACACTGGCATGTCTCTTAGGTGTTGAGGAATAGTGCATCTTACATTCAGTATGAGTAAAATACTTAAGTACTTGGGGTGTAACAATACATCGATATAGATCGATACATAGATTAAATGTGTAACGATATGATGTATTGATGCAACGTGTAAAAAATCGATACCATTCATAAATTTAAGAGGCACCTTTGTTTTCACACTCTCCACATTTTCATGCAATGTCAGTTTATGCATTATCGCCAAGGTGTGCATTCTCATTTAAACTACCTTTTAGAGATGTAAAAAGACGCTCGAGAGTCGAGACAGTTGCTTTCACTGTCTGATTGGGTGCTAAATCGTCATTAAAGTTATCTGTTGCTTGTGTTTAAAGCCTTGTGGAAATAACTAGAGCCCGACCGATTTATCAGTCTGCCAATTTTATCAGCTGATATGAGCCTGTCACAGATATATCTGCATTGGCGTATGTGCCGCAGATATGCCCCCGATATGAACATTTTCGGCATGCACTTGCACTGTGGTTCATCTCAAATCTGACGATGCATCTATAATATGGTTTGTTGAACATAGCAACATCTAAAACAGACAGACAGAGTTCAGCTAATGTATGTTTCACTTAATGAATTACCCATTCTGGCTTCCCAATATGTTAAAAAAATCGTGGACAAAACAGTCACTCTTTGTTAACTTGGTTCATTGCGAGTGCCGTATGCTCGAATATGAGCAGTCATTTACGCCTGAGTGTTGATAGTGCGCAAGCGCAGGTGAGACATGAACAGCACACGTTGCTATCTGTGTTTAAACTAAACTCATTTAAGCCTTGCTAATTTAAACATTCATGCATAAACATTCATGTAACAGTCAAGAAATACAACGCATGTGTAACAGTATATGTACTGGATTGTGCATTATGTCTTAAAGGGAAAGAAGCCTAATATTCCTGTTGTCTTGCGTTTTTAATTTTAATCAAACAACAAGTGACAAAGAAATCACTCACTGCTCTTGACTTAATAGCTTTTGTAACTTCAATAATGATTAATCTTTACTTAATTTATACAGTGAAGATATGCAGTGCTATTTTATATTTTATTCATTTTCTGTACCTGAAAACTACTGTTATATACCTGAAATATCTGCTGTTGCTTGTAGTTTGATTATTTGATCTTATTTTCTTTATTTTTATTTGACAGTGGTCCTATTTTCCCTGAACATAGCACATACCAAACCATACCCAAAACGTGACCCTAAAACCATAATAAAAACCGAACTGTGAGTAATTTCAACTGTTGAACCCCTATAATATACACATAAAGAATATCGACCGATATATTGATATCAGAATTTTTTTTACTCCCTAATATCGGTATATGCATCGGCCCCCAAAAACCCATATCGGTCGGGCTCTAGAAATGACACGAAACAGAAGCGCGCACACACAGAATGCCCCATCGAAGAAAGCGCACAAATAGGTTACTGAATTCATTGAGTTCATTGAATTCATTCTTTTACTTATTTTTGTGCTTCTATAGATAAAGGTCTATGATTTTGCATAAAGGACTTCATCTTGCTAGTTTATTGCTATTTCTAAATCATGTTACTTTCTACTGGGTGTCTGTTAGATCACAACACTGGAGTAGAGAGCACTATGAATTGTTTTTCACGCTCACAGTAACTGAAATTTAAAACTGTTAAAGGGAAAGGCTCAATAAACTGGTGCATAAATTCGATACACCATGCATCAATATCTTTTCACTTTTGTGTTTTGAACTTTCCAACGAGAAGCACAGAGCTGTGTGCTGTGACTCTATGTTGCTTCAAGCACATCATTCTGCGCACGGGGTGCGCATAAGTGGTTTGCAATGCTCTGTATTGGAGCTTTTTATACTATAATACTTTTGCATGATGAAAGAATATTAATAGTCTATCTTCTTCTGTCCTATCTATCATTTGCATTTGTTGTTGCCTCATTAAAAAGCTGCGCTATACATTTAAAGTGGATGTAAATCAGGAGCGGGAACACATTTATTAATTTATTTTATGATTTCAATAGAATGGATGGCGATAAATATGAGCGTGTGCAGAAAAGATCATTGTCACTTTCTGAGATTAAAATCAAACACAGAGCAAATTATTAAAAACTGGCCAGCGCATTATAACACACTAGCAGAATTAAGTGAAAACTCCTGTTAGAAACATCCCTACTGATAGCTGCAACTGTAAATGACATTTACGTACATTATTTTGTAGGTCACGTACATTTGAAAGAACCCGTCAGATCCGTGAGAGATGGGGTCAAAGGTCAAGGCAGAGATGCGCTAATTGAGCTGCAGCTCTGCGTTCTGAAGGAGCAGACGCATTTATGAAAGTCAGCGACTAGAACAGCTGAAGCTCACACACAGATGACAGGAACATTCATCACATCCCACTGATTTATAACACACACACACACACACATACGCACACACACACACACACACACACGCACACACACACACACACACACTTACAGACATATAATTCTGTTATAATAAATGGCATTAGTGTGAGATTCACTCTGAGCCACTGAGATTTCTTATGCTTCGCTCTGGTCTTTTCTGTTCTAAGCACAAACTCTGTTTTTCTATAATGCTGGAACTTTCCACTTCTATTCTGTTTTTATACCGATCAAATTATTATTATTTTTTCTATCCCTCACGCAAATATTTCTGCATTTCTATGTTTTCATAAGATAGTATTGTGTTATTTATTGTTTGTGCAGTGGTGAAGCAAATCTGTGGCGGCATGGCAAAGGATATTAGATTTCAACCAAGAGTTGTGAGCCTGGAGTCTGAAATGATATGACGAGATAAAATAAATAATAAAATAAATAAATCTTTGCACGCAAAAACATGTACAGCACATCCAGAGTGGTTCACAAATTGCTCTTATGAGCTAGTTTTTTTTCAGCTCACAAGTTGAATCAGTCCTTCATTGAATGAACTCAGAGTAGTTACTGAATCAACATCTGACTCACTCAATGAACTGTATCATTACTACAGTGGTTTCTGCTCAAAATTAATTTTAGTCTACTAGGGGTCTTGAAAATTCATATGATTGTTTTAATATGATGACACGTAGGTAAAGATAGACATCTGCAAGAGAACATTATTTGACCTCCATCTTAAAGGGACAGTTCACCCAAAAATGGAAATTTGCTGTTAATTTACTCACCCTAATTTAGGCTGTGGATTAGCGGTGAAAATTATGTAAATAATGTTCAGTTTCTTGCAAGACCAATCATTTCACTTTTTAAGACCTCATTGTATCGTCAGGAGCCGAGGGTATTAATTTTGTTTTGTCTGCCTATGTTTTCTTCAAAATTCAAAGTGATGGCACCCATTGATTTCCATTATATGAATCACCGAGCACCACGGTTTCAGCTAAAAATCTTCTTTACTGTTCTACTGAAGAAAAAGTCACCTACATCTTAGATGGCCCGAGGGTGAGTAAATTAACAGCAAATTTTCATTTTTGGGGGAACTATCCCTTTAAGCTTTAATGGGAGTTACAAAGAGTGCAAAGAGTCACATGATCATTGGTTCTTATTTATTTATTAATTTATACATTTTTGGTTAAAAAATGAGGTCAAAAAGGATAAAAATCAGCATGCCATACGCAGCACTAATACAATGTTAATATATTGCTGAGAACTTATACAAACGGAGAATGAATATGAACACATCAGTGACAGTCTAAACACAGCTGTGAGAGTATTCGGTGGATTTAGAGGATATCACTCTTGTATGCACAGATGAGAGCTGTTTGTTTAAATATTCATTTATTCTAATCAAGGTGACTCTTTTAGAGGTGTGTTATATGCCTGCAAGTAAATGTAAACATTGATTATTTAATTCGCTTACTTCTTCACACTAATAATATAATTTACACGTACTGTACCATGTGATCTCACTGTCTCCTGTGTTAACTATGGGATGTTTGCTTTTTGGCACTCCAATGAGCTCACAGTGCCAACCAATGGGGCCGTTTCCATGGCAACAGCTGGCAGGGAGGCATGTGGGAGATTTTTCAGCATTTATAGTTGGGTTTGGATATGTATAGATACAGCAAGATGTAGATTATAATCATAGTGTAAAACTATAAACAAAGTTTGTTTAAAGAGATTTCTTGTGTAAAATAGAAACGAAAAATCAGTCATCAGTCAAATCGGTCAAATAAAAAATGTTCTCCCAGAAAATAAGGGATGTTTTTTTTTTTTTTTTTTTTTTGTCACCAAAAATCAGTCAATAATTAGGAATCATTGATCTACTATTGAATCCTAAAATGGCTATATATCAACATCAAACATGCTTTGTTAAGTCTAATCAGGAAAAATGATCATTTATTGTCTCATTTCCATGTAGAAAAATGTCATTTTTACATACTAAACATACACAGAATGCAGGATATTTTCTGTTCCTACATAACAACCTGGGCCGTCTGTTCTCTCTGTCTTTGTGTGTGTGTAAGCATGGATCATACTGTGAAGCCGGAGATTGCTCACAAATTCTGCTTGTAAACAAAGACAGACGACTATGCATTACACTACACTATCTCTCTCACACACACATGCACTACTGCTGTGAGGGTCCACTACTGCCAATCACATGTGAAAGTTTAACATTTTCCCTGTAGAAGTGTCTTTCTAACAAGAGAGAGAAAAAGACAGACTTGCATATTCCAATTAAAGTTTAAAGGACGTGAGTAGACATCATTTAATATTGTGGAAATGTCACAGTGTTTGTCCACTAAGTCAAGGGAAATATACAGCTACATTGACAGGGTTGTCATGGTTACTGGGTTAGGGGGCAGTACAGTTATAGCTACAGGTTTTGTAGGTGACAGTGTCCTCATGGTTTCTAGGTTGGAGGAGAGCATGAGGTTGTCATAGTGACTGTAGTAGAAGGGGAAATTAGAGTTGCAGTGAAGTTGTCATGGTTACTGGTAGAGGGGAAAGTACAGTTACAGTGAGGCTGTCATGGTGACTGAAAAAGAGGTTGAGTTGCAGTGAGGTTGTTACAGTGATGCTGTAGATGGTTGTGTAGAGTTGTAGTGAGGTTGTCATGGTGACCTATAGAAGAGTTTCAGTGGGATTGTCATGGTAACTGTTGCAATGAGGTTGTCATGGTGACTAGTAGAGGAGAGAGTACAGTTACAGTGAAAAGGGAGGGCTAGAGGTGCAGTAAGGTTGTTAGTGCTGTCATAGATGGTTGTGTAGAGTTGTAGTAAGGTTGTCATGGTGACTTATAGACGTGTTTCTGTGGGATTGTCATGGCAACTGTTGCAATGAGGTTGTCATGATGAATGTCATAGATGGTTGTGTAGAGTTGCAGTGAGGTTGTCATGGTGACTAGTAGAGGAGAGAGTACAGTTACAGTGAAAAGGGAGGGCTAGAGGTGCAGTAAGGTTAGTGCTGTCATTGATGGTTGTGTAGAGTTTTAGTAAGCTTGTCATGGTGACTTATAGACGTGTTTCTGTGGGATTGTCATGGCAACTGTTGCAATGAGGTTGTCATGATGAATGTCATAGATGGTTGTGTAGAGTTGCAGTAAGGTTGTCTTGGTGACTGGTAGAGGAGAGAGTACAGTTACAGTGAAAAGGGAGGGCTAGAGATGCAATGAGGTTGTTACAGTGCTGTCATAGGTGGTTGTGTAGAGTTGCAGTGAGGTTGTCATGGTGACCCATAGAAGCGTTTCGGTGGGATTTTCATGGTAACTGTTGCAATGAGGTTGTCATGATGAATGTCATAGATGGTTGTGTAGAGTTGCAGTGAGGTTTTCATAGTGACTGGTAGAGGAGAGAGTACAGTTACAGTAAAAAGGGAGGGCTAGAGGTGCAGTGAGGTTGTTGCAGTGCTGCCATAGATGGTTGTGTAGAGTTGTAGTGAGGTTGTCATGGTGACTTATAGAAGCGTTTCAGTGGGATTGTCATGGTAACTGAAATAGAGGACAGACGGGTTGCAATGAGGTTGTCATGATGAATGTCATAGATGGTTGTGTAGAGTTGGAGTGAGGTTGTCATGGTGACCTATAGAAGAGTTTCAGTGGGATTGTCATGGTAACTGTTGCAATGAGGTTGTCATGATGAATGTCAGATGGTTGTGTGGAGTTGTAGTGAGGTTGTCGTGGTGACTGGTAGAGGAGAGAGTACAGTTACAGTGAGATTGTCATGGTGACTAAGAAAAAGGGGGATTAGAGGTGCAGTGAGGTTGTTACAGTTCTGTCATAGATGGTTGTGTAGAGTTGCAGTGAGGTTGCCATGGTGATTGTAATGGGGAAGAGTTGCATCAATGTTGTCATGGTGACTAATAGATGGTTGTGTAGAGTTGCAGTGAGGTTGTTACGGTATTCTGATAAAGAGGAGAGTTGCAGTTACGTTGACATGGTAACTGAAATAGTGAGAGTAGAGTTGCAGTTAGGTTGACATGGTAACTGAAATAGTGAGAGTAGGGTTGCAGTGAGGTTGTCAGTGCTGTGATAGATGGTTGTGTAGAGTTGCAGGCTGTCGTGGTAATTAAAATAGTGGAGGGTAGAGTTGCAGTGAGGTTGTCATGGTGACTGGTAGCAGAGAGTGTACAGTTACAGTGAGATTGCCATGGTGACTGAGAAAAAGGTGGGACTAGAGGTGCAGTGAGCTTGTTACGGTGCTGTCATAGATGGCTGTGTAGAGTTGTAGCGAGGTTGTCATGCTAGCCCTAATAAATGCGGGAGGACAGTTGCAGTGAGGTAAACTCCCTGGTCAACCTTACGTGATAGATGATAGAGTTGCTGAGAGTCTTCCTACCATCACTAATGTAGAACAGATTGAGTTGTTGTCCGGTGTAGATTTGAGTGTATCAGGTTGTCCTCCTTCCTGATAGGTTGTCAGATAATGAAGGATAATCAAATCAGCTCTCTCTACAGTGGAATGTGTCTCCTGTTCTCCTCAATGTCTAGTAAGCCACTTACAGTCAGGCATTCCTCCTCTCATCACTCACTAATGAGCTCCTAAAGCGATCACTGCAGGGGAGAGCACGGACCACAAGCTCATAAGCTGGGGGAGTGGGGTGGGAAATCGTTCCTGGTGTCCAGTGTTCCTGGCATTACTTGCAGTGAGAGAGGAATGACACAGATCGGCAGAGAGAGAACGCTTCTGAAAAGAGACAAACTAGTGTTGGCAGAGGGGCAGACAGTCTGCCTGTCTCAATGTGAACATCTTCAGAGATGCTGCAGTCGATATTTGCAGCTATCTGCTCTCCTAAAACTCATTTGTACTTGTTCAGCTGGAGAGTGGAGAGATGAAGAGTACTCGAAATAAACTTTAAACATAATGTTGAATAACACTACAGTTAAAATATAATCATGTACTTTACATGTGCTTTAGTATGTTAGTCAACACATCAAAATAAGTGTACTTCTTTAAAGCACAACAAAATATTATGATAACATAATGATTTAAAAGTGTACTTTAAAACTTTTAATTTGAAAATATTACAAAGTACACTTTTTAAAAGTATATTTAAGTGTGTTAAGAAACATAGTCATCAAAGTGTACTCTCTTTAAGTGCACCTTTTATTAATTACTATTAACTCTAACCCTATGCAAAATAGAAAATCTTGCACAGAAACACCCTAGTAATCATCCAGAATAACCTAGCAACCGCACAGCAACACTTTAAACACATAAACAGCTTCATAGCAATGCCCTGGCACCCACTCCAAGCACCATAGAAACTGCTTAGCATGGTGTTAAAAGCTGAAAACACCACTTTTCATTAGGGTAAGATCGGGGATGGAAGTAACACTTTTTGTTTGAGCATCAGTAACTAGGTGGTTGTTTGTGCTAGTTCTCTCAAACTTTGATACACAGTAGCCACATTTGTCTACTACAAATAAACTCACTTGGACGTGTACTACACAATCACAGATATGCAAGTTAAAAATGAAATTTCTGTCATTAAGTACTCACTCTCATGTTATTCCAAACCTGTAAGACCTTCGTTCATCTTCGGAACACAAATTATGATATTTTTGATGAAATCCAAGAGGTTTTCATTTTTGGGTGAACCAACCCTTAATGTCAAATACAAAGAGTTCTGGGGTGAGTTGTGCTGGGGTGAGTTGTAACACCAAGTTGTAGTGCGTGTACGTGCCCATCCTTACAGGTTAGAGCAGGGGTGTCAAACATACAGCCCACGGGCCGAATACGGCCCACAAAGGAGGTCCAATCCGGCCCGCGGGATGATTTGAACTATAATAAAAAAAATAGAGATGCACTAGTCCACTGGTCATAAATCCAAATGTTTTTTTAGTTTTATTTTGGTCAATCTTTATTCCGGGCTTGCAAACAAAGTGCTTTGTAATAATTTCCCAAAATTTCATTTGTGTGGAAATATTTACGATGTCTGTGAAAAGCACATTAACACATTAACACAAGAAGAGAACAGATGTTCCAGAAGAGAAAATACTGTACCATGCACAAGCTCACTGTTCGCAAAAAATAGGAAGAATAATATAAATATTAAATTAGGGTTGATATGAATGTATCTCTGAAGTGAACAGTTTTTTTGCTGTAAAAACAAATGCAGTTTTAAGGAGCAGTGTACTAGTTTTCTTGCAAATTAATTAGTTGTTTAATGGTTAATATTAATGCAACTATCAGCGCACTAAGGTTTTTTGTTAATATTATTATTAATTCGGCCCACACATGGTTATTTTTTTCCAATCTGGTCCTCAACCTGAGTTTGACACCCCTGGGTTAGAGCGTTCACACTGCACGTGGATGTGGTTCGGTAGTGTGTTCCAGGAGCAGTGCGTATGCAGCAGTGCAGCGATCGTTTATGCACAGAGTCTATTTTTGCTGTGCTGCATGCTCTGAATTAAAGTGACAGCACATTGTTAGCATAAAAATAAACATGGATTGACACGAAAATTTAGTAATTCCACTATAATTTAAAGTCTACTGTGTTTCACAGTCAACACGTTTTTTTTTCCCCAGCTTAAAGCAAGGGAAATCACACCTTACCTCACATTTAGATAAACAAGGTGACATAATAGACGGTGCTTGTCTCTTTGTGGAGGTGGAAAAACAAAGTTCTTTATGACCCGCAGAATTTCTTGTATAAAGGTTTACAGTAAATACTAAAGAAAAGGCATGAGAGTTTTAATTTAAAATGTTTGTGATTTTAATATATGTTTAAATGTTTTGCCACTTGCTTGAGCAAATGAATATATAAATCTATATAGAAGTAAAGAATTGCATATGTATTGCATATGAATACATCTATAAAAGATTGTTTAACTGTACCATGTACAGTGAGAATTGCAATGCTGACAAAACATTTTCAGTAACAACTGCTGAATCTGAAACAAAAATAATGAATACATGTTGTGTTTGTGGTATACAGCCACGGATCAGTTTTGCACTGCAAACTCGTCATATGTGAAAGCACAATGAGCCTGTGCTGCTTCTGCACCGCATACGTACTGCATATGCATTGCATACGCACTGCAAATGGAATATGTGTGAACTTGGCGTAACGCTAGCTGGGGATAAATGTAATATTAGAGGTAATTTGTGGAAATAAGATCGACACTATCTAATTTATTCAATAACTTCATTGAAGAACAAAGAATAATCAGTTTTGAATAAAGTGAACAATTAAAAGTGACAAAAATTATATTGTATTTCTTTTAGGACTTTGGCACAAAAACAAAAACCATGTGTTTATGTGTGTATTGTATTCCTGTCACATTTAGTCACTAGCTATGTTGCCTTGCCATCCACCTTTTTTATGCAAATTTTGAGATATCACATTAAAAACGCTGGATGGAAATGCCAAGATGTGTAAAAATTTACACAAAAAACAAACAAACAACAACAACAACAACAACAACAACAAAAAAGCATACAGTATTTGCTCAGTTGAGGCGGATAATGTTTTTATCCGATAAGAAGACAAGTGCATAAACTATGATAGAAACACATTTATCACATAGATCTCTTGATGCGCAGCACAAAACTCATGTGACTCATTGGAATCATCATAAGGGGTTGATTGTAACATTTTTAATGAACTGTTCCAACTAAACAGCAGCAACATAGCTAACTGTTTTAGCATGTGGGTTTGAAGTTAGCATGAATGCAAAACATCAAATTAAATTAAAGAAACAACTACTTAGGTTATGTAAGTCAAAGAATTTTATCTACAAAACAATGATTGCTAGGCAAAAATAATCTTCATTAAAAAATAAATAAATACTTTCTTTCCTGAAAATCAGTTTTTTGGTCATAAAATCTACAATGTTGCTCACAGACACACGTCACTTTTCCCGTGAGCTCAAAAAGGTGATGGGAATGTATGATATTGATTACATCAGCAAAGCTCTTTTCTGACATGTCAAACTGACAGTGTCCAGTTGACCCCGGCTGCATCCGAAATCACATACTTCTCTACTATATAGTAGGTGAAAAACAGCATGTGACAATAGCAGTATGTCCAAATTCACAGTACTCATAAAAGAGTAGGCAAAAAGTACCCGGATGACCTACTTCTTCCACCGGCGAGATTCTGAAGTGTACATGCGATGGACACTTTACTATCCCATGAGGCCACTGGAGAGGATTTGTGAATGGCAGTGAAGCGATGTAACTGACGCTGGTAGGTCACATGATAAGGGCATCATGGCGAATGTCCAGATTACATTCATACTATACACATTCATACTATATAGAACATACTTTTTTTAGCAGTCGTGAAGTAATTACTTATTCAAAATAAGTACCTACTCAAGAGAGTATGCGATTTCAGACACAGCCCCCAAGTTACAACACTCCCCAGTCTCCCCTACACGCGTTTTTCAACACATATGTACTTGCTAGGGTGTTGCATAATAATGCACTAGCGACAATCCAGAACACCCTAGCAACCACATAGCCACAACACTCACAGGTCCTTCAGACAATTTACCAATCTAGATACTAGCTTTGTCATGACATCATCTCAACAGCTCATGTTCCTTAAGCACATATCTCCACCTGATTCTCGTCTTGTGTAATTAAGCCATTTTGGTCGTTAAATTCCTTTTGGTGGTGACGAACGAGCGTTGTGTGGAAACAGGCAGGATTGTGAGTCAGTGCAGGATCACAGGCGTATCTTCATTCTGACAGCAGAGAAGATCAGATCCGCCGCTCAGACGAAAGCCAGCACTGATGAATACGACGAGTCTTTCAGAAGTGTGTTATTTTTACCTGTCAGGTGTGTATCGCTGTATTTCATTTGAGTCAGTTTCAGAGATTCTGACAGCTGCTTCCTGCTCGCACAATGTCAAGTTCTCCAGCACAGAGCTATGCGTGCGCGCGTGTGTGTATGTACATCTTTCAGGCCCTTGTTAGCCGCTTTCCCACATCAGTTTGCAACTTTCCTCTGGCTGTTTTGAGTTGTTTTTTGAGTTCATCTGCTGATTGGTGTTTGACTGTTAGAGGAATTGTATGTCGGTCAGAGTCTCGTCAGAAACTTTGACTATTGTCATAAGGTCTGGTCCACATATTCTGGCCAAGCGCACACTACAACGCTCGCAGACACTGCCGTACTGAACTACAACATGCATGCTAACAGATTTCAAAACTGTTTGAAGATACAGTATTATCAACTTTACCATTTTGTGCAAATGAGCATTAATGCATTCATTCATTCAAACAATATATGAACCTGGCAAACTTTGTCATAGACATTTTCCTTTTGTCAAAGTGAAAAAAAGAAAGAAATATTTTTTTTGTTGTTGTTATGGTCATTTGTTTGTTACTTGTTTGTTTGTACTGAGATAAATTAGAAATTTTTGGCTTTTTAATGTTTACCACTAGAAAATAACAAAATAACACAAACCAGGAATGTAAACTGTTTTTAGGCTTTCCTAATATACCTTAATATATAATGGATGTAAAATAAAACAGCTTATGTAATATTAGTTTGGGCTTCTGAGGTTAAGAATCAATATTGTCGTAACCCCTTAACTGTCACCGTCCTGCCTGCGGGACGTTTGCCATTATAAACTTAAAACAATAATATCTTAGTCTAAACCTAAAATAATATTGACAAACTATAAATCATTTGAAAGCTTACAAATTGTAGTTTTCATATTTTCTGATTTTCAAGACAAATGACAGAGGAAAAGTAATTTATTAATTTGCAACAACAATATTTTCAGACTCACAAGGCATGTTCAGACATTTATTTTGAAATAGCAATGAAAATGAAAAAGCTTGTTCATTTTGCATGTCTTTTATGTGTTTGTTAAGGGTTGAATTCAAACCAAATACTGCCGTTCTGCCCATACTACTTATGAATAGGATGTCAGTTTCATAAATTGTATGAACATTATGGAAATAAATGGTTCAGGTCACTCAAACCATAGTCTATATGGAAATGGAAGAGCCCTTATGTGGTCACCAATGGAGTCTGGATGTTATCTAGTGGAGAAGTTTGGTACTGCGCCCAAACAAAATCTTACTGAAGGCTCAATTTTTGAGATATCATCCTAAAATTTGAAACACAACTTGATTAGATTTAAGATTTTGGCTTTGATTTTCTTTATTTTATACATTTCTATATTTTATATAAATTATAAGAAATCATATTCTTACATTTTCCCAAACTAAAACTTCAGTAACTATTTTTTTTTTTTTCACTTTCATATTTTTTCTTTCACTACTAAAATAATCTACCAAGTGTCCCCTTTATAAGGAGACCAAACTTAAGTCTGTGCTTAAAAGTAGATTTAAAACAATTTAAAGGGTTAGTTCATCCAAAAATGAAAATTCTGTCATTAATTACTCACCCTCATGCTGTTCCACACCCGTAAGACCTTCGTTAATCTTCGGAACACAAATTAAGATATTTTTGTTGAAATCCGATGGCTCACTGAGGCCTTCATAGCCAGCAATGACATTTCCTCTCTCAAGATCCATTAATGTACTAAAAACACATTTAAATCAGTTCATGTGAGTACAGTGGTTCAATACTAATATTATAAAGCGACGAGAATATTTTTGTTGTGCCAAAAAACAAAAACAAAATAAGGACTTATATAGTGATGGCTGATTTTA
This sequence comes from Ctenopharyngodon idella, assembly GCF_019924925.1. NCBI lineage: Eukaryota > Metazoa > Chordata > Actinopteri > Cypriniformes > Xenocyprididae > Ctenopharyngodon > Ctenopharyngodon idella. The sequence goes on from NC_067226.1 coordinate 37,250,878, forward strand.
AAACACTGCTTCAGGAAGCTTCGGAGCATAATGAATCAGCGTATCGAATTTGGATCGCGTGTCATGTTAACATGAACTAATAATGAAAAAAATACTTTTAAAGCATTTATTAATTTTAGTGAATGTTAAAATTAACATTAATTATTAACTAATAAATTTTTATTAACTAACATTAACGAAGGTTAATAAATGTTGTAAGAATATACTGCTCATTGTTAGTTATTGTTAACTAATGTAGTTAACTAATGTTAAAAAGGAAACCTTGTTGTAAAGTGTTACCAAGAAAAGAAAAGAAGTGCTCTGACCTCAGATCTGCTCTGCTCCAGTGAGATTCCATCTTTCAGACCGTCAGCTGTATCTTCACTCCTATGTTGTTATACACTGTAAAACTGCAGTATTTATTCAGATTTACACTTGTATGTAGAGTATATTGCGCATATTAGTGTAAATCTGCAGTGATATTTTGCATGTTTTAATGTAACACGTGCAAAACTCAAAGTAAAAAAGTAGTCATGAATATAAATAGTTTTCATATTAAAAATTGTGTTTATTGTGTGTGTGTGTGTGTGTGTGTGTGTGTGTGCGTTTTGACTATACTTGCGAGGACCAAATGTCCTCACTTATATTGTGAAATACTTTCACAACCCACTAGTGAGGACATTTGACTGGTCCTTACTATTTAAAAAGGCTTATAAATAAAACAAAAGAAGTTTTTACTTAAATCTAGTGTTTTGCACGTTTCTGTGATGGGTAGGTTTAGGAGTAGGGGTTGGGTTAGGTGATAGAAAATATAATTAACCTGATATAAAATTGTGTGTGTGCGTGTGCATGTGCGTGTGTGTGTGTGTGTGTGTGTGTGTGTGTGTGTGTGTGTGTTTGGTTTGATGGATGTCAGCTGTTTGAGACCAGTAGCTGAAAATTTTGTTGACCAAAAAAAAATGACTGATGTTAATTAAACAGAAAAAATGCCAGACATGATTAATATTCTGCTGTAGCTAACAACGCTAAAAGAGAATTTTGATGTATTAGTACACACACACACACACACACACACACTTGTGCCATTTAAACCACATCTATGGATGAAAAGATTCTCACCGTCGGTGCTGATTTCTGCTTTGCCATTTTTATTTTTTATTTCATTTCTCATCTTTATTTGCTTACCATATTAAGCTCTCACTTCTGTTAGACGTTTCCAGCCAAAGAACTCATTACATCTGCAGCAAAGTGTGTGTGTGTAGTCCTGGTAAACCCTACGTTGTGGGGACCAAATGTCCCCAAAAGGATAGTAGTACCAGAAATTTTTGACCTTATGGGGATGTTTTTGGTCCCCTGAGGAAAACAGCTTATAAATCATACTACATAAATGATGTTTTTTGAAAATGGGGGGGAAAAAAAAGTTTTTTGAGAGGGTTGTGTTTAGGGGTAGGGTTAGGTGATAGAATATACAGTTTGTACAGTATAAACCTCATTATGTCTGTGGAAAGTCACCATAAAACATGGAAACCCAACATGTGTAATAAATAATAACTTAGTATGATTTATAAGTTACCCCATAAGAACAAAATTTACTGGTATTACTGTACTTGTGGGGACATTTGGTCCCCATAATGTAGAGAATACAAGACACATGCACACACACACACACACACACACACACACACACACACACACACACACGCACAACACTGGAGTGAATTTCTCCAGCGGCTCCAGACTGTCCAGTCATTTATTAGACGTGATCAATTATTAATCGAGCTGTTTAAAGGAGCTGCTTAGTTTCACACTTCCAAACAGAAATCACTGTCTCCATATTGTGTCACATTAGCAGACGTAATATATTATCACGAAGATAAATAAATACTTAGTCTTCCACAAAACAAGATGGAGTTACAGTATTGTTCTACATTACAGTGTAGTGTGAAATCAAGCGTTTGCATAAACACACACATATGTTTATATAGCTGATTGCGACAAAGACAATATTCAAATTCAGTAACATACATACATACATACACACTTGTTTATTTATGTATTTACCTCAGGCCCAAAATATCAGACCATAACTATCATAGACATTTGGGAAGCACCACAGGAGAAACCCTCCAATGTAAGGTTTAGTGATCAATAAATATGAATGTTTTACTGCTCAGTTCTATCACCTCTAATCTTAAGCTGTGCTTAGAAACTTACAAAATATCAATAATTATTTATCACTTCACTACTAAACCTAAACTTAACATTGTAAAGCGCTGCATTGCATTTACATGTATATTTTTAATAGAAATAATTTCTGGTACTTCTGGTTTTAGTTTGCTTTGTAATCACACGTCAAATAATAATAATAATAATAATAATAATAATAATAATAATAATAATAATAATGTGTGAGATTATTATTGTTATTAATAATAATGATAATTTCTCTTTCAAAACATGTTTAGTGTCAACAGTCACATTATGATCTTTTGAATGAGTTTGAATGTGCAAAAATGTCTAAACAAAGACCTTTATTAGCAAATATTGTGTGTAGTCAATATATATGTATTTGATCTGCAAAAAACTTTTTTTTTCCCCCTCATAATATGTTACTTTCAATACTTATAATGTCATACTCTCAAATGTGATGTCAGAAACATTGCAAGATAGCAGGATTGAACAGAAACTGAGGGACAAAGACACATTCAGGAACAAGAACAAATGCTGGACTTGATTTTGTCCATGGCAGTACAGCTCCTAAACGGAAATTTAGGTAGGGCAGATTCTGGGTCTTAGCGCTAGTTTATAATAAACATACATATTTGTAAGCTTTATATTCTAATCGCTGAACACATACAGAACACTTTTGGCAGAGGTCTAACGTCCTTGCGTTATTCATCCTGAGAATTGTGCTCTAATGTTGATTGATACACATGCATAGTATGCTATCTTAGTATTGCCTTAATGTAGTATTTTTGCCTCCGAATGTTGTTTTAGAATGTTACAAGTTGTGGAAGAATTATGGTGAGGAAAAGAAAGTCATTTCTATTCTCAGAACAAACATAAAACAAACACAACAGAAATGTATAAAGGCTATTCACATTAGCATTAAACTTTCATTAGTTTTTCAAAGTTTAGACATTAGTTTAAACTTTCATTCATTTGATATGAAGAACAGAAATGCCAACTTGTTATTAACCTGCAGACTAATATACACATAGCTGAAGGGGATTGATATCGTCTTAGTCTGGAACGGTGTTTACCTAAGGAAACGTGAAAATAAGTGGGGTAATCTGAAATCTGCCCAGTGGCTCTCAATTAGATTGCGCTGCAGTTCCATTTTTCACCACAGATTTACATTGGAAAATTAATAATAATACAGTAATGCAAATACAGTAAACCTGCTGCTATCTGTTAAACAACAAAAGAAAAAGAGAAAATTACTCACTGCTCTTGACTGATTTTTTTTTTTTTTTAGCTTTATTATGAATAAATGTGTATTTAATTCATGTGAAGACTGTTTTAGTTTTACATTTGATTAATCTGTTTCTGTCTTGTTTCTTACTTGAATGCTACTGTTAAATAGGTCTAATGTAGTCCTACCTGAAAAACTTATAGCACTGTTTATTTCATTTGTATCTATGTTTTATTGTATTTGTCCTATTCTTTGTAGTTCTTATTTTTAATAACAAAGATAAATTAAAATTGTGTGTTTTTGTTTACCTGTATGTTCTTGATGTTAAGTTTTAGGTTAAAATAACTACATATTTCCAAGTTGAGCTAAGAGTGTTGGTTATTTAAATATTGGCATTGCATTTTTTTGTTTGTTTACATTGATGCTAAAATAACTTTGTCAGATTTGTGACATTACTTTTTATGTAATGCTAAAACACTGCTGTTCACTTTCAGAAGTTGTAGAGATGCTTTCTTTTCCCAGAAAGAATGTGAAACATATATATTGGGTTTACACAGGTTTGTTTTGCTATCTTAGTGAGGACATTCCATAGGCATAATGGTTTTTAAACTGTATATTCTATCCCCCTACACTACCCCTACTCCTAAACCTACCCATCACAGAAAGCATACTGCATTTTTACATTTTTAATAAAACATTGTTTAGTATGTTTTTAAAGCTATTTTAAATATGAGGACTCATGAAATGTCCTCATATTTCATGTTTACGTCGTAATACCAATGTAATACCCATGTCATACAAATTTGTGTCTTCATAAATCACAAAAACGTGCACACACGGACACACACACACACATTTTGATTATGTACTTATCCATTTCATTGTGAGTGAGATTCCACCCACACGCTCTTCTGACTGTCACGTCTCATAGTCGTGTCGCATCTGGTGTGGACAGACAAATTGCTTGTCGCTGGAATCTTATAGCATTGTGTCTGTAACGGTGTTACAGTACAATTTATTATTGATTCAGTTTATATAGATGTCTTTGTTTTCGATGAATGTTTTGGTGGGCCTCTGCCCATCTGTTCTTACAGACGAGCCGTGGCTGGTCCATGGGGAATTGATTGGATGGTTGGATTGTTGTGGTTTGCTATTGGTGGTGACAGGTTGTCCTGCCCTCACGCCATCAGAGAAGAGAAGAGATGTCCTTGCAAGAGGAGGGGAAGTTATTTTGATTAAAAATTATGCAGAACATGAATAAAAACATAATGATGTGCACAGATGAATCATACACTGCAATATTTCATAAAAAATTAGAATGGTACATTTTGACTTTTGACTTTAAATTTTAAAAGTTCAGTGTCCTGTTAATCTGTAATAGCTAAATGAGGTGGCAGTGATGACTGACACAATTACTGACCTCAACTCAGACTAACAGCCTTTGGTTCTTCACAAGTGAATAAAGATATTATTGAGTCTCTTTGGGCCATTTTTGCTTTTGAGGACAAGTTGTTCTTTGAGTTGTTTTTAATGAGGCAACTTTTTACAATTTCATCCCCACAAGTATAGCTGGGTCATAAACACACACACACACACACACACACACACACACACACACACACACACACACACACACACACACACACACACACACACAAAACACACACACTGATCCATAAGCAGGTGAAATGGGCAGCAGAAGTAAGAGAATCGCAGGCCTTTTCCTCCACACTCATTTATTAACGCTGATAGTTTGACTTGACTCTTTTTGCTTACATGTATTTTCCAGCAGTTCTGTGCGAGAGGAAATATAAGCTTTATGTTTACCGAGTCTCATTTGGATAATGTGTCATATAAATGCTAAGCTCAGGGATTTCGGCTTCTCTGCTGTATTAATGTTTGATCCATTTCTTACTGTGTTTATGAAGTTCTGCGCCATTTTAAACATGATGCAAATGAACAGCAGCAGAATATTACTTCTGAAATTCTCTTTTTATTATTTAGTCTCTCTCTCTCTCTCTCTCTCTCTCTCTCTCTCTCTCTCTCTCTCTCTCTCTCTCTCTCTTATTTTTATTGTCGTTTGGAGTTGGTCCAACAGCTATCTTGGCTCTATACGGTTAAAGGCAGCTGGTTTAGTTAACGGTCTGCTGGTCAGGTTAAAGTGAAACATGCGCTGAGGGAATGCTCACTGTCACATGCTAATTGAAACACAATCACAGCAGACGTGCACTTAATCGGCGCTAGATGAGACTCACATCCAAACGGCGCTAAGCGTAACGTGACTGCACTCAGATTATTGTTCTGAAGTGATGCGTGTTCAATAATCTCTTTACAGTTCAAATGAATGTACAATTCTAGAAGAATGATTAATTGAAAAACATCCCAAATTGATTGTGGTAATTGTGCTGCTAACTAAGTGTAAAGATGGAAGAGTCAAGAGTCTATTTTGCAAAAAAAAAAAAAAAAACCTCTTTATAATAATACATTAGCATTACTTTGTAAACTGCATGTGATCAGCTAAAGAAGACCTGTTTTTCCCCATTCAGTATTAGTAAGCAACAACAACAGTAAAATGATGCTGATTATTTATATTTACTGTTTTCTTTTATTATCATTAAAATTATAAAAATCAATGTAAAATAAAAATGAGTAAATAATAATAATATGATTGTTGTTATTATTATAATTATTATCATTATTAGTTTATTACGTTACAACAGTACAATTACTAATATTTATGCCTGTCTCAATTTCTTCATTTTCAAATGTTAAATCATCAAGCTTTAACTTTGGCGGGAAAACCTCTCTTTTGTTGATGACATGGTTTATAAACAGATTTATATATTTTCATTACAAATTTCAGATTTTTAATCAGTCGCTCTGAGACATTAAAAACACTGGATCATGAGCTGTGCACATGTGAATGCATTTAAAAAAAAAAAAAAAAATACTGAATCAGATCAATATTACTTCAATTTGATTAAATTGCGTATCAAACAATACTCTTCAGAATTTGCAAAAATTCACTAAACCCATTAAACTGCAAATCAAATTGATTTAATGCCAGCCCTTAAAATTAACATCCCTATTTAGAAATGAATTCATAGGACATGTGTGTAATGGGATTATAGTTCAGAGAGATTAATAGATAAATTAATAAGTGCTTTTAGAAGAGCTCACTGGTAATCAGTAACAGTATATTTTTGGGGTTTCTTCACGATCATTCGTTCTAGATTGTTCTGCCTGTATGGGTGATTTATTCATGAAATATTATAAAATAAGTTTTTTTTTTTTTTTTTAAGTTAGTTTTATAGCAAAATGTAATTTTTCTCTACTAAAATAGAATTTTTCCATACAATCTGACAATCAACAATCGTAAAGTAAATTTAAAGTAAGTCTGGTTTTTCTAAATTTTGGTTGGTTCAGTAAATTATCTACAATGAATGCTCAGTCAGATGTATTTGTGTGCACGTGTGTTTGTGTTATACAGATCTTATGTTTGTTTCATGTATTGGTGTAAATCTAAGGCAGTGTGCTGGCGTTCATTGCAGGTGTTTGTTTAGAGGTCACAGATAAAATAATTCAGAAAGGAGCTTCACATGAAGGTGAGAATGAGAAATGAGGATTTTCTTTTTCTTTTGAGTGTGTTTTTTAAGGGATAATCTGATTATGGAATCTTTGTTCTTGAGCTCCGGTGTCTCTGTGGAACCTTCAAACATGAGTGACATGAAGAAAAATCTCACATTTATTTTTCACTAGCACCTGAATGAATACATATTACTCTCTCTCTCACACACACACAAACACACACACACATACAGATTTAACAGGATAGACTTGGATTTGACTTTATTTTTTTACTGGTAGATTTTGCCTTTGTAATAGTTTTAGCTAACAGTAATAGCCCTTTAAAGACACCTGAACTAATGCATGAATGTGAAGGATTTTCTCTCAGGATGTCATTACAGTGAAGCTGCTCTCTGGCCTCCTTACATAATGAGTCTAGAGTGACCTATTAAATATCTTGTCATACACACACAAACACATTCACTCACTCTCATTGTATTTAAGTCTAGTTTCCTCTTGCTGTCATTCTTAAGAATTGAACTGTGGCATCTCAAAATGAGACCTAAATCGAGCTCAAAATTAATAGTTAGAGCAATGAAAGTCTCCCAGAGTCTCTGACAAATATTAATGTAACTTGAGCAAATGCCGAAACAGAGAGAAAGATAAATGAGGTTTTGTAGGTTTAGGAGGGTTTGTGTTCTTACAGTCTGTGGTCATTATTCACAATATTCCCTTGTTTACTTGCTCATTTGCTGACATTTCTTTCTTTTTCTTCCTCTCTTTATTTGCTTGCAGATGTGACCAAGAGTTTTCAGAAAGGTAAGACATGCTCTTTGTTACATTCATTCAGATGAATATGAATGACATAAACATTAAACACTAATTGCCGTTGAGTGCTACACAGGGATGCCACTTAGCAATGGCAAAATGTGATTTTTTTTTTCTTTTTTCTTTTTCATGTTTCTTTTTCAAATGTTGCTCCTCAAAGCTGCTTCTGAACAGTGAAATAGCAAAAATATATGTTTTAATTAATTTAATTAAGCTATAATTAAAAACATTTATATTAGGTGTCTTTAACTTCTATGTGCTAAAATTGAAATCAATAATTTGATACAATTTTTGATTTAAGTATAGTAGTTAAGGAAACCTAATATAGAGTGTGACAAAAATAAATAAATAAATAAATAAATAAATAAATGTGTATATGCTTATGTAGGAAACTTTTTCCTCGTCGAAGCAGAGACCAGGAGACATTGGGATAGCTTTCAAGCAGAAGTTACTCTTTATTGAGAAACGCGCTGTGCGTCGCTGTAGTCATCCAAGTCTAACTAAGGCAGTGTACATTGTAGTTTATTTACATTTTAGGAGGCAGTGCTTAGGGATAGAGATAAAGCACCTGGCTGACGACCTTAAACAAAACATGCAAATGAAGTATTCAGGTATAGGAACCCGCCCCAGACTCTAGAGTGTCGCAAGTCCTAATCCAATCAGCATAACTATTCAATAAATGGGACAGGGGCTCCAAGAGCCATTAAAGACAAAAGGTGAGAATCTCAGTAATCTGACTCATTAGACATACAATAAAGAGAACAGGAACTGGCAGAAAACTCTTGCTGGAAACTTTGCTTAACAGAATCATTCATCTGATGTCATCATCTTTACCTTAAAATGCTAAATACAATGTACTTCACCTTAGTATTTCATGTGATGTTATGTCAGGATCAGCAGATCTTAAACAGATTCTTAAATTTGTAATCCCAAACTTATCTAGATAGATTTTCACAATAGTCTCAGGCTTATGTAGAAGCATTTTACCTGGCCATATTGCCACCTTTACGTCAGTAGTATGGTTAGATATGTTTTTTTCATTTCCTATCACCCAAAGAAATATTTAATTAATAAATAAATAAATAATTAAAATAAACAAATAAATAAATACATAATAAAAAAAACAAAAACAAATAAATAACGGAAACCTGTGTGAGTGTGGTTCAGGTATACCCTACATTATGGGGACAAAACATCCTCACAAAGATGGCAATATCTGAAATCCTTGACATTTTTTGATTTCCATGAGGAAAACTGTTTATAAATCATACTAAGTGATACTAAGTGGTACTAAGTTTTTTTTTTTAAATGTAAAAATGCAGAAAGCTTTCTGTGATAGGTAGGTTTAGGGGTAGTGTAGGGGGATAGAATATACAGTTTGTACAGTAAAATAAAGCAATAAGCCCCAAGAAGCCATGTTTACAGTGAATTTATAACAGCTAAAGGGGCGTTGTTATAAATTCACTGTAAACCACAGCTTCACAAGGCTTATTGCTTTTATAAAACGGTTATTCCATATATACAAATATTAAAGCAAATATATAATATACACATATACAATGCAACTTTCATGAAGTAAATTCACTAAAAGCCTTCCTTCCGATGGAAAAAATAGTCCCTGACCGTGAACAGCAACAAAATGCGTCATCTCATGGAGATCAACTAAAAACATATTAGGAAAAGTCAGATGGTGGCAAAGACTGTTTGAGTGAGTCACATACCTGTCAACACTTCCGTTTTTCCTGGGAATCTCCCATATTTAACACCCATCTCCCGCCTCCCTCCCATTTTGTTATTTCTCCTGGGAAACTCCCATAATTTGTATGGCCCAAACCTCGTTATATGAATAATCACATCAATATATTATTCCAAAGTTGTGAAGTTGCCAGATCTTGTATGAAACGCATTCTACTCAAACAATCGACACATCATACAAATTTCAACCTATTTGTGACCTCAACCTGGCAACCTACAACTCAGTTGTGCTGTTGATATCTGCGCAGGTAGTAGACACGGAAAGTTGAATCAAGCATCACTGGTAGAAATGAGAGGAGAAGACTCTGTGGTGTTCCGGTAATAGCATTTCGAAGCCATATTGAAAAGTGTGTCGCACTGATTTTAATATCAGACACGGTGGGAAAAATGATGTTACTCAGCACATTAAATCACAACAGCACAATCGCGCAGCGGAGGCACAGAATGGCACACCGGCCATTTCAACCTTCAATGTAATGTTAATGTACAAAGTTTAATACATGAAATACATGTGTTTTTGTTACATGATCCAAAGTTACATGCACCACCGTTTTTAACTGCTGTGCAGTGTTTCTATTTACGTAATAAAATTTGTAATAATAATAAAAATAAATATAAAGAAACATGAATAAGCCATAATACCCCCACCCCACCCCGGTCAGAGGTCTCCTGGATTTTGGTACCCAAATGTTGACAGGTATGGTGAGTCAGTCTGTAGCGAAGACTTTTATTTTGAAAGCTGTCAGTGTCAGGGCACGGGAAAACTCCTTAACTGTTAAAAGAACAAGATATCGCAGCTGACATTCAAACTTATTTTGTTTTATATATATATATATTTATATATGAACATGACTGACCTGAAGGAAAATTCTATATAGATGCAGGTAATACAAGCTTCAGTGTACAGTATCAATGAGAACAAGCATATGTTTACATTGCTAAGGGTGTTGTGCAGTGATACATAAAACCGTTGGGTGAAGCGGCCATAGCCATGTTTTATCGTGAATACAACACAGCTATTGAACAATCAGAATCAAAGACTGAAACTAACAGTTTTATAAAAATCATTATGTCTATGAAATATCCCCTGAAAACATGAAAACCCAACAAGCGTGTGTGTTGATGATCCCATGTGGGACAAACACAAACTCTGTTCTTTCCCTGCTGGCGTTTTGCAGCTCTGTGCTGTGAATGTGAATTTTATTCAAATGTAAATATATACAAAACAATTATTAAATTGTAAATGAATCTTTATTTTCCTAGTCAAATATGGCTAGGAAATACAGTTTATTAATCAAAAGAATGATTTCTCTTTGGAGTATGTGGATATTTGGGCATGTTAAATGTGGAATTATTTTGATGTGTCAGAGATGGATGCAGTGTCTCACATTACAAACAAAAGCACTTCTGCTCTGTGCAGTATTTACATGTGCCTGCAGTAAGAGCTTTTTTCACCTGTACGTGTGAACGTGCGCTCTGTGTGCGGCCATCATGCCTGGCTGAACAGGAAGTCTGGAGTGACTCTGGGGTCATGGGACGGATCAGGCTGGAGATACTGCCAGCCTCTAGAGCCCCTTTGTGTTCCAGTTGCTCGACTCTCCACAAAAAAAATCAATCTGCAAACTTTCTCCAACCACCATTACAGATCCGGATCAGTGACCTATTTACAGCTCAACACCTGCTGGAAACAAAATGGTGCCGAAGTTTCCAGAGAGCGTGGAGGGGAATCTCTCTCTTTCTCTCTCTCTCTCTCTGTGTGTGTGTGTGTGTGTGTGTTTGTTTGGACACAGAGCCCAGAAGCACACTGGGGTGACAGAGAGAGAATCAGAGGAGAGGAGAGGAGAGGAGAGGAGAGGAGGGGAGAGGAGAGAGGGCAGTGAAACCCCTGGATGGAGTGAATAATAAGGGCCCATGGGAGAAGAACAGATGGACGTTTAGAGAAAGGGAGAGAGAAAAGAAAGAATGAGAGGGAAGATTGTCAGACGTGATGCCAAGACTCTGTAGGGGACACACACATACTCAATGCTCATTAGTGTGGCATGATTCTGAAGTTTGGTGGGAATTTCAGAAGGTTAAAGATGACATCATACAGTTTACTGTTTCTATTAGATTTTTAAAGACTAGATAAGGGTAGATCAGGGACAGCACTCTGAACACACAAAGGCAAAACAATAGAGAAATTACTGTATTTGGCATTTGCCTGTGTGAGGTCAAACTCAAGATGATTCTGTTCTGAGATCAGATCTGAGCTGGTTCTGTTCTGAGATCAGACCTGAAATGATTTTGTTCTGAGATCAAACCTGAACTGATTCTGTTCTATAATCAGTTTTGAGCTAATTATGTTCTGAAATCAAACCTGAACTGATTCTGTTCTGTGATCAGTCTTGAGCTAATTATGTTCTGAGATCAGAGCTGAACTGAATCTGTTCTGAGGTCAGACCTGAGGTGATTCTGTTCTGAGATCAGACCCAAAGTGATTACGTGAGATCAGACCAGAAACTGATTCTGTTCTGAGATCAGATCTGAGGTAATATGAGATCAGACCTGAGCTGAGCTAAGCTGATTCTGTTCTGAGATCAGAACTGAACTGATTCTTTTCTGTGATCAGTCTTGAGCTGATTCTGTTCAGAGGTCAGGTCTGAGTCGATTCTGTTCTGAGATCAGATTTGAACTGATTCTGTTCTGAGATCAGACCTGATCTGACTCTGTTCTGTGATCTGAGCTGAAATGATTCTGTTCTGAGATCAGACCTGAGGTGATTCTACTTTTGAGTTCTGAGATCAGATCTTATACATTTGCATCTATATTTATGCATATCAGATCATGCATTCCCCCGGGAATTAAACCCGTGACCTTCACAATACTAACGTCATGCTCTTCAGTTTAGGGTATAGGAATTAAATGGTTCCTCTGGGATCTGAGATCAGATTGGAGGTGGTTCCTCTTAAGGTATCAGCCCTCAGGTGGTTCTGGCAGTGAGAGTGGGGTGTGTGAAGTATTATCACATTACTGCAGTATAAATTTGTTTCCAACCTATAATCGCAGAAACATCTATTTGGCCACATTGTGGGAGACAATTATGATAAATTACTACGTTGATATGAGGGACCTTATAGGATTTGATTAGACACTTGAAAGAGAACAGAATGTGTATATTTAACCAATTGTGAAGCTACTCTTAGAAATATCCTGCAGTTCAGTTTTCACTACAAAGAGAGAGAGAGAGAGAGAGGGAGAGAGGGAGAGGGAGGGAGGGTTTGGTCTCCAGGGTCCAGGCCTCTTCCTTTTGTCTCTATTTTTAGAAGCTGTAGAAACTTGTGGAAATGTGAATTGAAGCTGTTTTCTGTAACCTGCTCTCTGCGCAGCTCATGTTATCAGCCGTTTTAGGGGAACTAAGACGTTTCTCCTCATTTCTCTGGTAATTAATGAAGACTGGTCAGAGTGATTTGAGGAAACACTGGTCTCACAAGGATTTAAACATTTAATTACATAATCACAAAAGCTAATAATGGAGTGTATAGGCCAAGTAAGATTGCACAAGCTGGTCAGCATGTTAAGCTGCTCCAGAGTGCTGAAATATCATACCAAAGGCCACCATTTCTGAAATTAACACCAGGGATATTTCTAGGCCAGCTGTAAGAAATGCACATCACTGGAATTCAGTGGTGGACAGTAACGTAACGGAAAGTATTTTTACTTCATTACAGTGCTTAAGTACATTTTCAAGTATCTGTACTTTTTTTTTTTTTTTTTTTTTTTTTTTTGGGTGGGGGGACTTTTACTTTACTACATTCTAAAGCATAATATCATACTTTCTACTCCACTAAATTCCATAAAAAAAAAAAAAAAAAACATATTCCTTGTTATTTCGAGCTGAAGAAATCACCCCCTTTGACACACAAGAGTGATGTCTGATTTGTGAGCTGATTCTTCTCAATTAACCTCTTGAATTGGTTCACAAATTGCACTGAAAGATTCATTTGTGAATCGGATTGATCCGATTGTAGCTGCTATTGAATCAACAACTCACTGATTCAATGATCCGGTCAAAACGAGCCAAGAACCAGATATCGCCGGAACTTGATGGCATAGAAAGTAGGTTTCAAATGCTGAATTTTAGTACTGATTATTGTAAATGAAAACTATATTTAGGTTATGAATGTCCATTATTTGTGAAGTAAATCTGCTGTAAAAGGGCGAGCTGTTTAAGCCCATTGAAATGCTTGAACGTGGACATGTGGGCATTTTTGTCACATTTTTGTTATTTTACCTAAAATCGCCAATTAAAGCATGCATCTTCCCCTTCTGTTGTAGCAGTTAAAAAGTATATAAAACTAGGATGTTTGCACAGTGCTCCTCTTAAAATATTAACACATTTTGCCCCATGTGATGTCTTTACATTGTATTTTGATAGGCTATTTGTATCCACATATTTACTTTTAGTTTCTCCTCATTTTTAGAATTTCACTAGTTTTCACACTTTCTTTATCAGTAAGTTAAATTGAGTATATTTAGTTTTGAAGTTTAAGGTTTTGTTTGATAATAAAAAGTTTGCATATTTGAAGATCAATACATGTTATATAGTCTGCACTAATCTTTCTTTATTAGTGTTGACTAATGGCTAGTCTGACTAGTGCTGGCTAAATAAAAAAAAAAAATAAAAATAAAAAAAAAACCTTGGTTCACAGATCAGTACTTTTTATTTGTAATACTTTCCACACAGGCAGTTTGAAACACCACTGCATGTTACCTTAATTTTTAAACTAATCTTTAAATTAAATTAATCATGGCTTCTGGTAAGGGTGGCGGAGTGAACAGTTGCACAGTTGTTTTTCATCTCTCCTAGTTTACGTTTCTGTTATTTATTATCTATCTTTCCCCATTTTTCTCAAAGTCATTAGTTACTGTACTGTTAGATTATCATGATCAAGCCATCAAAGCAGAACAAGCCAGACCATTCCCGAGGTTTTACGGAAGGTTCTACTGATTCAAGACATCCTGGCCAAATTTGCCCATTGGCCTCTGTCCATCATGGCCTCCTAATCATCTCCATATACTGATTGGCTTCATCACTCTGTCTCCTCTCCACCAATAAGCTGGGGTGTGGTGGGCGTCCTGGCGCAATATGGCTGCCGTTGCATCATCCAGGTGGATGCTGCACATTGGTGGTGGTTGAGGAGATTCCCCCTTCCATATGTAAAGCGCTTTGAGTACCCATATTGAGTACCTGTATAAATGTAAGGAATTATTATTATTATTATTATTATTACCTGTATTTTCACAGGAGGCTCTACTTAAACACATTGCCAAAGTTGTTGCAGAAAAAAGTCGGTGCAGGCAAAAGGTGCTGAATGACTCTTTTGCTTAGCTGGAGTCCAGGCTGGCTGTGAAAGTTGACAGTATCATCAAACGTATTGATCAAGGCGCTGCCTTCACCGACTCCCTCGTGAAATGCCAGGACTTTTTTTTTTTCTTGTTTTAAGCATAAACTTGCTCATTTCTTAATTTTAATTTTGATTTTTTTTTTTTTTTTTTTTCCCAGAAAGCAACACTTAATATCTTAAATAATTTTGCTTCTCAAGTAAATGTATCTTGTAAATCTTTTAAATCAAGTAAATCTTTATGTAAAGAATAGATATTTTAATAGTTTAGATATTTGTACTTGAAAACAAGACAAAAATACTGAGGAAGAACGTTTTATTGCAGTGCGCACTTTCGTAATATAATTAATTATATTATTAATATTATACATTTATTATATGCAATTTATTCTAATCATGTTTTATAATGGTTTTAACACAGATAACACAGTGAGCTTTGATCTATTGAAGTCTTGATAGAGTTAATGAGTGTCAATTATGAACCAAAAACTAACCTAGTGTCACACAATAGCAATGGATCTGAGAAAAGCCTCACTGTGTGTGCGGACTTCAGGTCACTGGATTATAACCTCACCTCATAAAATCTGCCTCACTAGAGGTCTGCACTGATCCACAGCAGGCTATTCAGACATGCTTTAGTGTGTTACATAATACAGTATCCTGGTACTAGTGAAGTTTTCTCATCAGAAGAAAGCTAATGTGCTCTAGATTGCATTACTGCTCCAATTTTAGCTCTGCTAACATGCCTTGGACAAAAAATAGAATGCATTACCAATGCTGACATATGAGAACTTATTACACTGGTACATTATTAGACATGCATGATGCTGTTCTTTAAGAGATCTGTGTTGATACGCTGTGCTAATGTGTGTTAAGCTGCTCTAGAGGTCTGTGCTGTAACAGTTTAATTACATTTCACTTACTCGCTTTATGATGCTTTATGGGTGCATACTCACACTGGGGAATAAGGTTAAGAGCGCCATCTGCGGCTGCTGAAGGTAATTCAGCAGAAATGTTCACTACATACTGTAGATAGAGATAGATGGATGGCATTGGATGTTAAATCCTAAATGAATGTGTAAAATATTCCTCTAATTGCCATCCTTTCAAAAAGCCTTCAGTGATATAATCCTATTTCTTTCTATATGTGAGACTGCTGATTTTTTTATTCTGATTTTGTCTTGAATGTCATTTATTGAGTGTGGCTTTAATGATCCAAAGCTCTGGGCAGCTTTTAAAAGATCTGAAGAGAAACTCTGCCTGTTTGCTGCCAGTAATTGGAAACTCTGCATTGAAGTTTGTGTGTGTGTGTGTGTGTGTGTGTGTGTATGAGAGAGAGAAAGAGAGAGAGAAAGAGAGAGAGAGAGAGAGAGAGAGCTGAGAATGTCTTACTGTATATGCTATGTGTTAAATGTGTTGGACTGCTATTTAGATTCATATGACTAAAGTGGGCACAGGATCGTATTATTATTATTCCAAAGATCTGTGTTTACATACATATAAATTTGTGTCTTTTCTGGCTTTTTCTTTTTTTTTTACTTTAATGGTGAAGCAAACACACCATAAAAGTGGTCCATATGACTCAATTCGTCTTGACCTTGATAACAACTTAAATGTCCATCAGCTTCTCACACAAAACTACTGTATGACATGGAATATATTACACATAAAAAGGTAGAGCTCTTTTATGATGCTTTTATGTTGCTTTTGATTCGTTTTGAAGTTTGAAAGCTTCAGTAGAAGAAAGAAAGTCATACAGGTTTGGAGCGACATGAAGGTGAGCAAATGACGACGAAGCGTTATTTTTGGGTGGATTAGCCCTTTAATTAAAGAGCTGTTTCTAGATTCAGTCAGTGAACTGGGGAAAGGTCATTTGTTTGCAATGACACTTTTTGACAGAATTCGTCTATTCTCAAATTCTATTGAATAAGACAAAACCAACGTGATCTCATGAGAATACGTGTGTATTTTTACGTAAATTGTGGTTCTACCACACATACATTTACTTAAGTTTGAGCATACACACAAAAACGTACAATATTGATGTATTTATAGCACTAAAACGTAAAATACTTGCGTATTGACAACACTAAAACGTAAATTATTTACATATCCAAGTGTGAATGTGTATGAATTCCTATGTATTAATATTAAAATCATGGCATTGTTTTGATTCTGTTGTATTCAATTGTCACATCAAGACGTTTAGTTGCATTTATTAAATGCAGTTTACTCATCTACTTATTATGAAATAACGTCTTAGGTTACGCTTGTTACCATGGTTCCCTGAGAATAGGGAACGAGACACTGTATAAAACACGCTAGGGGAACGCCTCCGCGTGAACCGGTGTCTGAAACACATATCCAATCTTGGCAACATTATATTGACCGGCGACAGCCCATTACATCATCACAATGTGACCCGATAGTATATAAGGGGTGCCCAGATAACATGTCATCCACTTATCGTCTGAAGGGACTGTAAGCAGGCGGGCCCTGATGCATGGCAAAGAGACGCAGCGTCTCGTTCCCTGTTCTCAGGGAACCATGGTTACATGCGTAACCTGAGACGTTCCCTTTCGGAAGGGAACTCAATGCTGCGTAAAACATGCTAGGAGAACGATACACCCACACCGCCATGCTGAGGGGAGTGCATGCCAACGCAGTGGCAGTGACAACTGTCAGAATCCGGCAAATTCAAATGAAACTCCAGACCCACTCACCCTACGGATCACATCTGGGCTGTCAGTGACAGCGCTCCCAGCCGTCAAAGCCTCAGCTATAGACCTAAAAGCGGCCTTCATATTTACATATGAAGGCCTGCCAAGGCCACACAAAGGCCTGGAACCAACAGATTAGAAAGGGCACAAAGGATTCAGCGTGTGCTCTTACCACACACATGGATTTTATAAAGAGCACAAAGCACTCTGCGCATGCTCTTACCATACACATGGAATTAGAAAGGGCAAAGGCACCCCTTTTACCATGCACACGGATTTTAGAAAGGGCACGAAGCACTTAGCGCGTGCCCTCTTCTCCACAACATTTTACTTCATACAGAAGGGGTTCCTTTAAGGGAGCGTGGCTAGGGGCCCGACGGACCCCAAGCCAGTCACTTCTCAGGGGACACGGTCACCCTGAATACCGCCAGGGAGGCTGACCCAGTTACTAGCTGTACTAGTAACTTAATCTGCCTACCACCTGTCTGGTTCTACAGAAACAGAGTCTCCGATGCAGAAGTCACATGAAGAGGCATCCAGAAAGAGGGACTGTGAAAAGGGCTGTAACCAACTCAGACCGGATCTTAGAGATGGGCATCCTGAAAAGCAGGACTCAGCAAAGCGCTACCGACCCTTGCAATTGAGGGGAGTATATCTGCTCGATCCTAGGATCTACAAAGCACCTATGTTTCAAGGCGCTAAGGAGGCTGTGCACTCTAACAAATAGGGACCCGCGTGAGGGGAATGCACACAGCCTAGGGGCTGATCTAATCGGGAGGCCTCAAGGGAAGCCTTTGACCTATGACCACCTTAGAGAGCTAAGTACTCAAATCTACTCTCAGAATGAGAGGAGTCCCAAGTTCGACCTATGAGGTCGACCAGGCTATAGGCTAGGACAACGAAGGTGAACAGAATTAGCCAAGTCAGCGAGACGTAATAACATGCAGTCTCAGGAAGGCCAGATTAAAAGGCCAGATTGAAAGGCCAGCCATCACATTGCCAGCAAGCAGAGTACTTTTTTACACCCTTTTTACAAACATGCGGCAACATACCCTGAGGTGGCCCACTTGGGCCTGCTACTCTAGATGAACATGGCCATCAGCTCGTGACACCCACTAACAATAAGACCTTGCTGACCAATACCCAACTGCAGGGGACTCGCATCAGGGCGGCCTACAGTGGCCAGCTACCTGGTATCAAGTCTTAACTGACAGAGAAAATACCCGCATCGTAGGAATTTTGGTTCCAGGGGACCCTAAGGTCACCACCTCAAACACACTGGCTGAAAAAGGTTGATGCTAGCTGCCATGTACCCGCTTAACGGGGTCAGGTCCTCAGGGAGGCCTGTAAAGGCCAACAACCTGATAGCTAGTTGTCTGAGGCCTGCAACACTGGGGCTCGCCCACATGGAGGCCTACTAATACGCAGGGAGGCCTGTTAGGGCCAACTACATGATAGCAAGACTAGCTAGCTGTCCAAAGGCCTGCAACCCTGGGGTTCACCCACAGGAAGGCCTGCTAATACACAGAGAAGCCCGCTAGGGCCATCCATCTAATAGCAGACTCGCTAGCTGACCAAAGCATCTCTTTTTATTTTTTGCTGACAGTTACCCACATTGCTAGGGACTCGCCATAGAGAGGCCTGCTAAGGCCTACTATCTGAAAGCAAACCTACGTGCTTCTACCAGAGAACCCATGCTGCTGGGAACTAGCCTCCAAGGTGGCCCGCTAGGGCCAGCTACCTGGCAGCCAGTTCAACACGGCTAAATTCAGCAACATTGATGGAGCACATCTCCAGGGAGGCCCGTCTAAGGCCAACGACCTGATAGCAAGACGTTGCTCTAAATACCCATAGGGGACTCGCCTGCAGGGGCCTACTGAGGCCACAACCAGCGGCAAGTCTTGCTGCTTGCACACTACTGGGGACTCACTCGCAAGAGGCCTGTTAAGGCCTGCTTGTCTAACAGCAAGTCTAGCTAGCTGCTAAACACTCCTCAAGAGACTGGGGCTATCTAACAGGAAGACCTACCAGGGCCTGACTACCTGCCAAACGCCTCTGCTAGCTGTCGCAAGACCCAAAGTGCTGGTGACAACTCACAAGGAGGCCTATTAGGACCAACTATTCGGAGCATGTCTTATTGCTACCACATCCACACTGATGAGGGCTCACCACAGAGTGGCCTGCTAATGCCTACTATCTGATAAAATAC
This sequence comes from Ctenopharyngodon idella, assembly GCF_019924925.1. Taxonomy (NCBI): domain Eukaryota; kingdom Metazoa; phylum Chordata; class Actinopteri; order Cypriniformes; family Xenocyprididae; genus Ctenopharyngodon; species Ctenopharyngodon idella. The sequence continues at coordinate 37,270,732 of NC_067226.1, forward strand.
CCCAAAGCTACCAGAAACCCATTTCATGGGGGCTGTACACAGGGAGGCTTGCTAAGGCCACTACCTGACAGCACATATGCTGGCTGCTAGGAGCCCAACATGGTGGGGACTCTGAAGGGAGGTCTGTAAAGCCTACTGCCCTATAGCAAGTCTAGTAGCAAAGATAGTGAATAAACAGCGCCTAAGCCTGGGACCTATCACATTGCTCACAAGCAGTGTACTCAGTAAAAAGCACCTTTCACCCTCTAAGTGAAGGGAGTACAAAATACGCCAGATGCCCTGCAGGAGGCCCATTTGGGCTAACTACTCCAGGCGAATACAGGCGTCAGCTCGTGGCAATGCTCGGGCTACAAGGGAGCGTACTAAATGACCAGCCTCCCGAAATGAAGGTCAAATACTGCTCAACCTGAGCCACAACGGTGAAGGGCAGACAAAAACCAGAGCTATAAGCCAAGGACTCATATAAAACCTTGTATTTAACAAGGGAGTATGGTTCGCATGACCCTGAGAATGCTACAGGGTGAAGGCATACCATAGCGACTCCAAACGCGAACAGTATCTGCGCTCAGCCCTAGGGGAATGGGGGCCTGTTTTCTAGAAACGGCCACACAAGATCAACCCAACGCTTGAATGTCAGTTTAGCGGGCTTAGAAGAGTCAAGCTAGGTCCTAACAGTAACTAGCTTCTGAAAAGCAGGGCCAAAACAAAGAGCAATTATTTCTATTTGCAAAGAAAAAAGGCCTAAACCGCCTATTCTGTCTCTACACCAGCCTGCATTAAAAAACCCCACTGCAGGAGGGGGCGGGCCTTGGCCGAACGACTCTCACTGAGAGGAGGCCAGCGGTAGGGATGCACCAATGCATAGCAGACTGCCCAAAATTCCTAGCACTAGGCCTAGGCCAGCTATCAAGGCGGCCCTAATGAGGGCCAGCCCAAAGCATAGATCTACCTGGCGCTCTACAGAGCAGCAGCCTCACAGAATAACTCTCACCAAGGAGAGGAGGCACAATCACTAGCTGAAACTGCTGAGGTGGCAGTTCAAAAGTCCTTTAAAACCTTAGCCATCCTAGATAATGTAGGAATGATGCTAACCAGGTAACAATGTCAGGCGGCCCCGATGGCCGACGCTAGACATTTAATCTATCTGAAGTCAAGCGCTTATCTCAGTATACAAAAACCAGTTTGTAAAAAAGGAGACAAACTACTCTAATCTGAGGTGGCTACCAAGGCGGCCAGCAGAGGGCCAGCCTGCAACAGAGCAGCGGCTTCAGATCTACCCCAAATATAATTAATTTGGAGGAAGCCAGCTTACTCTCCAAAGAGAACATAAAGAGTAGCAGTCTCGCCAGAGAGCCCATATTATTTTTATTTATTTGCAACCGGCAAGACCAATCTCTTAAAACATATATGCATCTATGTATATGTATGTATGTATGTATATGTATGTATGTATGTATGTGTATATATATATATATATATATATATATATATATATATATATATATAGCCACAGGCCTGATGTAAGAAGCGCCTGGGGTTGAAGAACGGAGCCTTCTGGTCCCGTCCACGGCCCTCGGGTCGAGATGGGCGAAGCCCAACCTGTCTGGTTAAGGACTCAGACCTAGCAGCATGCACGTCTTGAATGCCGCTGGTCTAAGTCACTCAGCAGTTCAGCCTGGTGCGTCTGCCACACAGCCATTGTGTGCAGAGCAGCACCAGCTTGACCCGCTGCTGCGTATGCCCCGCCATCTAAGCGAGATAAGAGGCTTAGATGGCAGAGTCTGAGCTTTCAGTGGCCCTGTCCCAAATGGCACACTTCTATGCACTTTCGGTCTTGTGGACTTACAATGGCTGCCGAGTGCGCGTGTCCGTTAAGTCCACGAGACCGTAGGGTGTCCCATTTGTCAATTTTAGGCTGCTCGTGAGCGCCCCCTTTGCGCCGATATGCGCCCTCGATGCGCACTTTTGCTGAGCCCGCACTGGTGCGAGCTCTGTGGCAGACTTCTTCCCGACAGTCAAAGCGACGTTACGTCACGAAAGTGCGGACTCATAGGAAGGCCGTGAGTGTTTAGGGTGCCATTTGGGACAGGGCCAGTGTCAATGTCCACTCCCTTAATTATTTTTTGCAAGAAAAGTGCTGAGTAATAAGCAAGGACACGGATCCACACACTTAATAATCCTCTCTGTGCATTTCATTTTGCCAGATCAGACAGTCCCTGAAGACGATTAGAGGATGACATGTTATCTGGGCACCCCTTATATACTATCGGGTCGCAGTGTGGTGATGTCATGGGCTGTCGCTGGTCAATGTGATATTGCCAAGATTGGATATGTGTTTCAGACACCGGTTCACATGGAGGCATTCCCCTAGCGTGTTTTACGCAGCGTTGAGTTCCCTTTCGAAAGGGAACATTTCTTGTGACTTGTGCTGCAGCCTGCAAACTCGTTTCGGAGGATTACATAATGTTAAACAAGACTACACTTTAAAACCTTAAAATAAATAACATTTCTGTAATTGTTTAACTATTTTGTAATATTTAGTTTGTTTGCTGTGCGACACAAAAGGCATTTTCTCCTATGCACGAACTGACAAGACAACCATAAGACACAACATAAATTCACAAATTACATCAATTTTATTTGTTTGCTGTACTCCAAATCTTTAGAATCCATATGTTTGCAAGGAACAGATCCAAATTTAGCCCTTTATCCGCCGATCTTCAACTTCATTTTCAGCTGCGACCGTTACGGTCAAAGCCAGCGCTGGTTATGATACAAAATTGAAAGTTGCGCCCTCGAGAAGCGTTACGGCTTACGGCACTGATATCGAACGCTCATTGGCTCTCTCACCTGCTTCATCACAGATTGTGACATAACGTGTTTCAGTTGATTGACATTTGAAATGAGTGAGCGCCTTCACGGACAGAAGCCGGATTCATATTTTCATGGATTAATAACTTAAATTCTGCCCTGTAACCCATAAACTATTACTGCCAGAGAGGACTGCGACTCATCATCATTTGAACTACTTTTGGTACCATTTTTGAGATTTTCGCAATAAATAAATTATTGTGATTACGCTTGTTTGTCTGTTATTCTTTTATTTATAACAGTACATAGTTTTAAGAAATGGTTATAGAAAGGGTTAGGGGTTAGGTGTAGGATTAGTGGCTCAAAATATCTTTTTAATGCTATATCGTTACTAAAACTGTCATTTTCCTACACATTTTTGTCCATTATGTTATTTTTTTTAATATTCTGTATAAAATGGGTATGTTTAGGTCCGGGGTGGGGTTTAGGGATCTTACATGTATCTATAAAACGATAAAAGGGAAATTATACATGCATCTTTATGACATGAAAGATTCGTAAATATTTCAATTTTTTTCGCTGTAAAAACATAATAATGCTATGTTTAAATGCTGCCAATACGTCCATATGATAAGTTTCAGCACCTGTCCAAACGTACAAAAATGTACGTTTTGTGTCTTTGAAAGTTACGTATTAATACCTTTGTATTAACAATGAGACCAGGCCGGACAAAACACATGAGTGAACCTTCAGTATTGCAAAATGTTTTGCAAATGTATTAATTCATATCTAAAGTTATATTGTGCAATTTTGGCAAGTGTTGAAATGCTGTAGTTTTAAAACAGAAGCAACAGAAAAGATAAAAATGATTTTAAACAGAACTTATTTTACAGAACATTTAACACATTTTTTTTGATGTAATTATATATAATATTAATATGATTAGTTTATTATTATATGTGATTCATTCTAATAATGTTTTATAATGGTTTTAACACAGATGACCAGTAGGAAGATGTTTTTGCTCCATTTTGTTTTGTAAAAAAAAAAGAAAAGTTAATGTTTTGATTCATTGACGTCTTGACAGAATCAATGTGTGTCAATCAAGAATACAAACACTCAGATGACTTTTTTTTTTTTTTTTTGGTCATCCAATTATGAAATAAAAATGAACTTCTCAGTAAAATCTGAGAATAAATGTGTGTCGATCATATGAGATGTAGAAAGAAGCTGCTGTGTTTCAGGCAGATTTTCAATGCCATGCAGTTCCCCAAGCTTCATGCAACGTTGCCGTTCACATGTTGTGTGTTTTGTGCTTGAAATGCAAGTGCTCTAATTTCTAGCCTCCTGAGGAGACATTTAAATGAAGTCTTGCAGCGCTTTGGTCATTACTCATGTTGCTGTTTAAAGTGCAGAAGGTATGAACCATGATAACACTGCTGTAAATCTGCTGAGCAGGAACACACACACACACACACGCACGCACCTTTCCTCATGAAAAAAATGCACAGACCTGCTAATATCAGCACCTTCGCCCCTGGTGAATAAGGTTTTAGACGAGAGAGAGAGAGAGAGAGAGAGAGAGAGAAAAGATCAAGATCAAGAGCGTGACAGAAAGGAGACTAACAGTAACCAGGTCTGTGTGCTGCAAACAACTACAGTTAAAACTACAACTAACAGTAAATTGAGAAGTTACTGTCACAGTAGAAACCACACGTTCCTCTGTAGTAGTAAAGAATATACACTGACAAGAAGTGAAACTCAATAGAATGTTCCATTGCAACACCAGCGCCCAGCAGCAGCCCTGAGTTTCCACCATTTTGGGGTGAAAGCAACTCGGCAGTTCACTAGTTTCTATGGCAATATCAGCTGCTTTGTTTAAAAAAAAAAAAAAAAAAAAATCCAACCTGAATAATGACAACACAGAATAAAATACTATCGCTAGTGATAATCAAATCCTTTTAACAGTTTATTTTACAGACTTTGTGTTTAAGTCTTCTACTTTTTTCACAAAACCTTTGCTCTCTAGAAACCCAGTCAGTTTGGGTTAAAATTATTTGAAGTTCAAGTAGGTATTAGCATTATAAACACTGAATTAATACCAACATATGAAATTAAATTAAGGACATGCATCAGAAAAACTGGGAATGCTGGACAATAAATATATAACAGAATATAACAGCTTGACAGTAAACTGTTTTTGCAGTGTTGTCTTATATTAATGTCTGTTAAAGCAAAAAAAAAAAAAAAAAAAAAAAAAAAAAAAAAGCCACTGTGTCCGAAAGTGGAAATTATGGGATAACAGACACAGCAATGCATCATTATGTTTAGCGTGATCCAAAAACGTATTTCAGACCTAGTGGAGTAATTTACTATTACTATATTTCTCCACTAGGTCTGCCTATATACGTTTTAATCCCCTGGATCACGCTACAAACATGATGATCTTAACTTTATCAATTATTAATTTATTAATTTATTATTAATAGTAATGTAAAGTTGCATAAAATGGAAATACTCAATAAAGTAGGCTAACTACGTTAACTTTACCTCAGATGTGTAATGGTTGGATTCCACAACTGATAACATACAACATTTACTGTAGGTGTCATAAAATTTACTGAATTTGAGAAATTTTCTATCACGTTTCTGATTTGGCTGTGAGATTCGCTGATTTTGGGTGTGTAAGATGTGATGGATTCTATTGTCCATTTGGCATTTTCACCCCAAAATGGCTGCCGCGCTACCGAAGCGCCACCTCGTGGCTGTTACCCAAAAAGCATTAGAGTTTCGCCTCTTGCGTTCTATGCTCTTTGGTAGTAGTGAACTGATCCACTGTATCAAAGAGGATTTACGTTACAGATATGAATTTAGCAAAACTTTGATTTTTAAAACCTATACATTACTGTTCAAAAGTTTAAGGATTTTTAATGTTTTTGAAAGAAGTCTCTTCTGCTCACCAAAGCTGCATTTATTTGATCAAAAATATTGTAAAAGCATTATTATGAAATATTACTGCAATTTAAAGTTGCGAATATCTTTTGAAATGTAATTTATTCCTGTGATCAAAGCTGAATTTCCAAGATCATCACTTGACAAGATCATTCTTCTGTCATTTGATCCTTCAAAAATCATTCTAATATGCTGATTTGATGCTCAAGAAACATTTCTGATTATTATCAATGTTAAAAGCAGTTGTGCTGCTTTTATTTATTTTTTATTTATTTTTATATTTTTGTGGAAACCATTTTTTTTTTTTTTTTTTTTTTTAGGATTCTTTGAGGAATAGAAAGTTTAAAAAAACAACATTTATTTAGACATTTCAATGTCAAATAGACATTTCAAATGTCTTTACTGTCACTTTTTATCAATTCAATGTATCCTTGCTGGAAAAAAAAAAAAAAAAAAAAAAACATTACATACATTACAATTTGCCCCCAATTAGCTCCTCTAACATCAGCGAGAAGTGCTAATTAGAAAATATTTCTGTCAGAAATTCATATAAATGTTTACATAAACAAAAGCTTGACATTCTCTGCTTTATAATGATAGTCATTTACCATTGTAAACAATCCAAACGGCTGCAACCAAAGTGTCCTGACGGCATCAGAAGACGGGCTGTAATTGAAAGAGCGTTTAAGGCAAGAGCTCATCGTCACAGTTTCCCAAGATGACAGAAAGGAATTATGAGCATCTACAGTGATTTAATCAGTGTGTTGAGAACAGGTTATTTAGTCGCTCCTGAGAGCGTGAATTATGATTGTATTAGCATAATCTGCTGTGTAAATGAGAACAGTCAGTCATTAAGAGTTTGTTTCTTACTGATCAGATGCGCTAAATCCTTGTGCAGTGAGGATGCTTCGATCTTAATGAGAAATGAGGACGCTCTCACACACTCAGACAGGTGCACAAAGACACACTCACGTCACGGCTTACAGAAAGTGATTACCCTGTAATGAATTAAAACACACACACACAAACAAACATTGTGCTGCTTGGTATAATGAAATTAAGGTTCTGTCACTCTCTCACACACACACACTTTAACAGTGACATTATTACAACACATAGAAGTGGGCCACAGTGAAGATTAAATAGACAAAATGATATAAATAAAGTGAATGTATGAGATGACAGAACTGAGTGGATAAATGGGTGGAGTCGAGGGGACGAGTGGGCGGGGCCTTGTGGTTTTAATGAGTGGCCAGAGGTGTGTGATTCAGTAAGTAGATGGGTATAGGCTTGTTCGACTTCATGCAGCGCTGTGCAGACTGATCGGTGTCTGACTTGAATCAGTGCATGCCGGTTAGAAATTTTGTCCGACTTGAGACAGTGCCGACTTCACATGACATTAGCAATGTTTCCATCCAAAGTTGCGAAATTAACTTTGGAATATCGCGTAAAACATTTGCAAATAAAGCACTGTTTCTATCCAGTGAGATGAAGAGAACAAAAACGTCACTTCCAGATAAAGTGCATAAACAAATTTATTCAGTAAAAGTTTCCATTGTAGTTTATGGGCATGTTTTCATATTGCATAAAAAAATGTATCTAACTTAGTTGAGCGCATAAGTTTATGGGCATTTTTAGAATTTATGCGCATCTTGGCATTTCCATCCAGTGTTTTTTATGCAATATCCCAAAATGTGCATAAAAATAGGTGGATAGCTTATATAGGTAGGGATAGGTGGGTGCCATAGCTTGTAACGAATGGCATTAAAGTACCATGAGAGCAGTTTGAGAGCAGTCGGCTGAGTCAGCCAGCACAGCTCAAGCTCTGATGACGACACAGCTGTTCCACGATTGGCCAAATTCACCGCATGACAACAATCATGTGTGTTTCGTGTTTATTCTGAATCATTCAGTTCCACTAATGCTCACAAATCTGTATTTTTATAACAGTAAAAGCTTGTTTCATGTGGTCGCGATGTAATATGTCATGTTTATCAAAATAAAATAGATCCCACTTCTTTGGTATTTAGTATATGCTTTTGTTGAACTTTATTCTTGTACAAACAGAAACATCTGTGTATTTGACAAATATTGCATTTATTTCACTTAAGCTGTGATAAAGTATGCAAACGCAGCACGAGCGTCACTACGGAAAGCAGAAAGTGTCCGATTTTATGCCTCATTTTTCAGCTCCTCTCCAACTGTAAGCGGCAACTCTCGCCAATCGGTTGCATCCAGCCGCAGACAATGTTGAACACACCTAATGACTGTGGATTAGTGTGTGGAGTTGATGGAAAAGTGGGCGGAGCTGTGTAATTGAGTAGGTGGAAATGACTGAGTAGATGAGTGAGTGGGTGGAGTCGAGGGAAAAGTAGGTGGAACCGTATGTTTTGATGAGTGGGTGGAGCTGTGTGATTGAGCAGGTAGTTGGAGATATGGAAATGACAGTAGATGACTGAATGGGTGGAGTTGAGGGGAAAGTAGACGAGGTTGTATGGTTTAATGAATTGGTGGAGCTGTGTGATTGAGTAAGTAGGTGGAAATGACTGATTGAATGATGGGGTGGAGGTGAGTGAATGTTTGAGGTTTAATCATTGCTGAATAATGAACATAGTAATTCGGTCAGCTGTTTCGTGAGTGAGCCGCTGTCAGTTTGGAGTCTGACGTATTGTGAGGGAGTGCTGTAAATCAGAGTGTGATTGACATGCATGCTGGGGCTTCTGCAAAGGTCATTCCCACAACACACTGTTGAAGAGAAATGACAGATGAAGCTGTAGCAAATACGAGATTTGAATATAATGTCTAGAGGAAGTTCTTACAGACCACAAAATATGTGAAAGTGCTTAAATGGAACCTATTATAACCCCTTTTTTTTTCAAGACGTAATGCAAGTCCCCAGAATGTGTCTGTGAAGTTTCAGCTCATGATACCCCACAGATCATTTATTATACCATGCACAAAATGCCCCTTTTTGGTTGGAATCAAAAACACACTGTTTTCGTGTGTGTATCTTTAATTGCAAATGAGCTTCTGCTCCCCATCCTCTTTTCCAGAAGAGGGCTGTGCCTTTACAGCTCATGCCTCAAATGAGAAACAATATGGGGCCGTTTCAATGTAAACAAGCTAGACAGACTTTTTTTTTTTTTTTTTTTTCTCCTTTCTCCCATTCGGGTCCATTCACACACAACTAGGGGTATAACAATACCCTCATGTCACGATTAGATACATATCACGATACTGAACTCACTATATGATATTATTGCGATACTCCAAGACATATAGTAAAAGGATAAAAAAATGTACTGTTGATTAAAATGCTAAATTTGGTATTACATTGGGAGTGGAAATGAACAGGCTTGGTGATGGTAACCCAACGCACAGGATAATGGTGACACCAGAATAAAAATATTCATGATTCTAATGCTGAAACAGATTTATTTTAGATAAATATGTTTGCAGTCTGTCACTGATTAGATATATTTGAAATAATGCAGGCCACTTTTTACTGGTAACATAAGACATTTGGCATTATCATGACCCACAAATATCCCCCATTGCATTTATCATTATATTATACATTATATTCAATGTTATATATAGTAGTTTAAGTAGTACTGACACTAAAACTCTGTAAACTTGAATTTTTTCTCACAGTAATTTTCATTTTGGGCAAACTATGCACAACACATATTGTCATTATCCACGATACAATATTGTTGGATTTTTGATTTTTGTTTATGTGGCAAGTATTCACTGAATTTTTGTGACACATTTCAAAAAGTACTTCACTGAGACTGAGACAGCAGAAAGCACACCCTGTTTGTTTTCTTTATTTTACAAAAGCAACTTAACTACTTAACTTAATAAAAACTAGTTTTAGTATTATAATGTCAGTTTTTCAGTGTATAAACTGTTTATAAAAAATAGATGGCTTTTAAATTTTATGATGGCATCCTTCACACGGGGATGATCATATTTGAGGATCCATGGCATCTAAAAGATTGAAAAGCTCTGATCTACAGTGATGAGTGCACTACTCATTCATGATTCATTTTCTGCTCTTGATCGTATGAGTAACATGACGTGGCACATAAATGATAGAAAAGAAACAAGAACAATGCTTTTTGAGGTACAGTAGTAAAAGAAAGTGAATGGCTGTGCTACGAGGAAATTCACAGTGATCATAACAATAAGAATGATTAGATGATGGATGTTTTGAGTCCTGTGACGTACAGGCTTGATCGCTTTAATTCGATATTTATAAATGTGTACGCTGCTGCTGTCTGTGCTATAGCAGGTAATACATTGTCTTTTTGAACAAGACGACAGTCTGTTGGGGGAAATTTTAATTGCACAGAGAATGATGAATGGATGTAAATTAGAGAGAGCTTCACGCTGCGTCACAGTGAGCAGTTACTCAGTTCGGCATCTGGATGTGATACACGTAAGAGCCAAAGACACACACACTAGAGAAAATCACGTCTCTGGCTGCACTGTAATGATGCTGTCGCAGACATGATGTATGTCACCTATGTACATTCGCACTGACAGATTTTGCACAGATAAGTTGTGAATCACGTGATTTCTCTTGCACAGCAGGAGGAACATCCCTCTGTCCACACACTACAAACAAACTGTGTTTGTACATTTCACAGCATGGAATTTTGCTTTCTGTTAGGTTAAGCCACAGTAAATGTTTCAAAAACACTATAGAAAGAACAGCTAAAAAAAAGTAAATACATCATGATGTGCATATTTCTTACATATTTGACTAAAAACAGCCAAACTGCTGGATCTGAAGGATATTTACTCACTCACTCTCACTAAATAAATTAATAATTAAATAAATTACATAAATGAGGCAATATTTACTGACATTTTTACCTGACAAAACATTATATCTTATCATTATATCGTATAACATTATATAATGGTGTAAGTTTAGGTAAGGCAAAATTTTTAAAAAGATGAAATATAATAAGGAAATATTATAAAGCTTCTGGTATTATGCTAGTTATTCAGATTTACACAAATCATATAGCCTATATTTGATTTCAGAAGAGTGAATTCATAAATATGACAATGAAGTCTCACACTTATTAATGTCTTGCTTTCCCTCACTAATACAATTTTATGTTATTAATAAACACTTAACTGTGAAAGATTAACCTGCTACATCCAAAGATATTTGGAACTGAGCGAATGTGAAAATCACACGAACCTGTAGCCATTTGCATTTACCGCATATCAGGTTTCTAAAGGGACTCTGTACTCTGTCTGCTTTTGTGCAACATTTGTGACAGTGCTGCATGAGATAAATGGTAAAGAGATCGGCTGCAACAGCAACTTTGTACTTCAGAACAACTAGTTCATTAGTGAAAATGAGTAACAGTAGCACTGAACTGAGTTATGAGAAATACCAAGTCCCGGCATGAAACTCTAGATGGTGCAGGCTGGATAGGTCCTTAAAGGATTAGTTCACTTCACTTAGTTCACATGAAAATTACCCCAAGCTTTACACACCCTCAAGCCATCCTAGGTGTATATGACTTTCTTCTTTCTGATGAACACAGTCGGAGAAATATTAATACCGCCTTCGGTATTCTACTTACGAAGAAAGTGTAAAACTCTAGCAGTTCAAAAAGCTTTGCTATGTCCTATGCCTTCCCTATTCAACTTACGGAACTGATGCCGTTTTTTTTTTTTTTTTACACGGAAGGACCTCTGGCGGAAGCTAGATATTTTACTTTATAACCTGTTAAATATGGATTTTTTTTTCACAAATGCATCGCTTCGATTTAGAAGGAGCCATGGGGGATATGTTTATGATGGATGGATGTGGATGGAGACACTTTCTTCAGCTCATACTCGTTTGGTAACGCTTACTGCCATTATAAAGCTTGGATGCGTCGGGATATTTATTCATATTTCTCTGATTGCGTTCATCAGAAAGAAGAAAGTCATATACACCTAGGATGACTTGAGGGTGAGTAAAGCAGGGGGTAATTTTCATTTGAAAGTGAACTAATCATTTAACTCAATTTGTATCGATCACATCGTTATTTACACAGCACAGCTGATTAGTTGCTGTTGCTGTTGTGTGCTGTTTGTAGCTGTCTGCAGCGCACTTTCAGAAACCCTCCACCTTCCCCAGCTCCACCTGTATTTCATGTGTGTTACATGTGCAGCAGTAGCAGCATGTCTTACATGCTCACAGCAATGACTTTTAATGTATTAGCAGTAGCAAGTCTCGGTACTTGCTCTGCGGTAGCAGCATAGCAGATCTATTCCGCCAAGACCAATTACATTACCATTGCCATATCCATTACCATGCCAGTCTTACCATGATAATCTTTCCGAGAGTTCTCATAGAGGAATCAGCATATTCAATTTACTTAAACTCATCAACTAAACTAAACTTCAAATTGTTAGTGTTCAGTGATGGTCAGACAGAGAAAAAAGCTACAATATCAGCAAGAAAATATTAAAATAAAAACAATGAGTGAACCAGGAATGCTTAAGGGAAATCCAGCAATACATGAGAGTCCATCACTGAACTTTATAATCGATCAATCTGGAGCTCTCAACGTGATCATCAACTTTTAATGAATTAAAAGTAAAAATTTACATTTCTCTTTGTATGCCGAAAGATAAAGATGCCAATGATTTGGAACAGACTTTGCATTGGGAGACTTCAGATGCTGCCTACGTAGGCAGCTCATGAGAGCATATGTGCATTTATTATCCTCCATATCATTGTGTTTATTTAAAAGTGCTTACTGCGTAAATAATGTCATTTTTTTTTTTTTTTTTTTTTTAAATTAGCCTCTCTGACTCATTAGTCGTGTTTCACCAGCAGCTTTTCTGAGAGGCGTCTAGAATGGGAATCGTTCAGTGTCGTTTTGTGAGGTGTTTTTGCTAATGATCTCTGCCTGCTTTTCTGGCATTTATAAAAGGTGTTTTACCATGGGAACGTTAACAAATAATGACGTCACAAAACTACAATGAGGTCAAAGATTGCAGGTGTCGTCATGGTAACAGCGAAACATGACAGATTGACACATCATCTGTCAGATTACTTTAGTCAGAAGCAGATCAACCCAATGCAGTAAAAGACACTGTAATATGAGCTTCAGTCGAGCCTTGATCAGACTGAATGATTCATTTAGCACTAACGGAACATTAATGTGTTTTTTTACAGGTGATTGAATGCAATAATTAAATATGGAGACCCTGCTGGATGTGTATGTGGGTTTACTCGCTTAAAGTTTTTCCCACACACACATCTTAGCTATACTACATTGATGAAAGTACATCCAGATATGAATAATAATAATAATAATAAAATTAACTAAACCATTACTTCATAAAACATTCCATCAATTACATTTGTTGTGCTCAAAATGAGGCTAATTATCAGCCTAATTAGGTGTTATAAAGATTCATTTTCAAAAGCACAAACATAAAATAACATCTGAAAATTTGTAAATCTTGTATATAGTTTTGTTGGTCATATTTATTTTATTTTTGCAATGTGTTTTGATAGTCATAATTTTGTTATAATATAGTACAGTTTGCTATTTGCAATGGTTAAACTATTTACTATTTTTCATAGTTTTTTTTTTTTTTGTAAATTGTATTGAAACCAGTTATCATAATAACTATTAATTCTAATAATAGTATAAGCAACCAACAACAATTAAAAAAGGAAAAACAGTTCTTGTTTTTTTTTTTTTTTTTTTTTTAATTCTGTAAAACAATTTTAAATTTGAGTATGTTTTAAAAGAAAATACTATTTCAGTTTTTCTACTTCAAAATTTCACATTCTTGCCATTTTTCTTTCTTTTTTTTTTGTAATTGTTTGTGAAATTTACTAGAGATTTCTGAGTGATTTTATTTATTTACTCTTCTACACCAATTTATTTCAATATAGATAATGACAAGTGAAAGTTTAATTATATTTTGACCACTGAACTGGGAAATGTCACAATTTCAGATTTCAATTTCAGAAATCTGGTCACCAATTTATGGGTCCAAATAAGACCGATAGATAGATCAGTCCTCAGATGAGGTCATTAGGACCCGTTAATGAATTTTGTTTACCAGCTGAACTGCTTAAGTCACAAGTATTTTGGCAGCGGCTGGTTCAGGGCATCGGTACACGTGTTCATGTTTGTGTGAGCTCATTAAATGGTGCGTGAACATGAGAATCGTGTCGTCCACCTTCCTCCGAGAGCGAGCCGATCTCCTGGAGTTGAGTTCTGATGAAGTTTTGGCAAGCAAACACATCGGACCCTGGCGCGAACGCAAAGGGTTTAAAATTAGAACATTCTCTCACGATCTCGCTCCAAAAGTGTGATGAACATTCATTTACAGCCTTTCACTGTTTTTATTCGCCAAGATCCTGCATCTTCTCACGTCTCTCTCTCTGTGTGTGTATGTGTGTGTGTGTATGTGTGCGCGTTTCTCACATCTTACTCCCCTGATGCCACGGCAAAAAGATGATGAAAAGAAAGTTGAGTCGAGAAGAGTTTATAAAACCTGTGAGTTTGTATGTGAGAGAGAGAAATAACAAAATGATGTATAAATGTAAAGGTGTTGATTTTCCCCATTAAGGCAAAGTTTTATTCCAACAATGAGAACTTCCGTTGAACCTACAAGATCATCAGTGTGTTTTATTAACGTTCACACAAAAGACTGTGTGTGTAATTGTTTCTCGTGGTTAAGTCTGTAAAACATTTCTTTGACATTGATGTATTTGGATAGCAATTATTTCACCATGGGTCACAGGACCATTTAAGGAACCTTGAGAAATAAATCACGCATTTCTGGACACATACAGTCAGGGCCAAGAACTATCTTTTTTGCCACACCTGCCAATGGCTGGTGACTTAAGAAAATTGACCAGCCAAAACTATTTTTTTTTACCAGCCATGAAACAAAAACAGGCAGTTATGATGCCAATATTTTAGATACTAGTGAAAATTAACAATCCTCTATCCCCATTTCGATAGGCCTACCACAGCCAAAACTACTAGCTTAATATAATTTTAATAATAATTTTAATTTTAAAGAAAACAGTAAACAGTCAGTAATAAAAAAAAAAAATTGTCCGTTCAAGTACAACCCGAACTCTGGAAAAGTTGGGACGTTTTTTATATCTGAATAAAATGAAAACTAAAAGACTTTCAAATCACATGAGCCAATATTTTATTCACAATAGAACATAGATAACATAACAAATGTTTAAACAGACATTTTACACTTTTTATCCACTAAATGAGCTCATTTCAAATTTGATGCCTGCTACAGGTCACAAAAAAGTTGGCATGGGGGCAACAAATGGCTGAAAAAGCAAGAAATTTTGAAAAGATTCAGCTGGGAGAACATCTAGCAACTAATTTAGTTTATTGATATCAGGTCTGTAACATGATTAGCTATAAAAGGGATATCTTAGAGAGGCAGAGTCTCTCAGAAGTAAAGATGGGCAGAGGCTCTCCAATCTGTGAAAGAGTGCGTACAAAGATTGTGGAATACTATAAAAACAATGTTCCTCAACGTCAAATTGCAAAGGCTTTGCAAATCTCATCATCTACAGTGCATAACATCATCAAAAGATTCAGAGAAACTGGAGAAATCCCTGTGCGTAAGGGACAAGGCCAAAGACCTTTATTGGATGCCCGTGGTCTTCGGCACAGAACTCATCGGCATGATTGTGTCAATGACATTACTAAATGGGCCCAGGAATACTTCCAGAAACCACTGTCGGTAAACATAATCCGCCGTGCCATCTGCAAACTAAAGCTCTATCATGCAAAAAGGAAGCCATATGTGAACATGGTCCAGAAGCCCCGTCGTGTCCTGTGGGCCAAGGCTCATTTAAAATTGACTGTTTAAAAGTGGAAAAGAGTTCTATGGTCAGACGAGTCCAAATTTGACATTCTTTTTGGAAATCACAGATGCCGTGTCCTCCGGGCTAAAGAGGAGGGAGACCTTCCAGCGTGTCATCAGCATTCAGTTCAAAAGCCAGCATCTCTGATGGTATGGGGGTGTATAAGTGCATACGGTATGGGCAGCTTGCATGTTTTGGAAGGCACTATGAATGCTATGAATGCACTATGAGGCATATAAAGGTTTAGAGCAATATATGTTCCCCTCCAGACGACGTCTATTTCAGGGAAGGCCTTGTGTATTTCAGCAGGACAATGCAAAACCACATACTGCAGCTATTACAACAGCATGGCTTCGTCGTAGAAGAGTCCAGGTGCTGAATTGGCCTGCCTGCAGTCCAGATCTTTCACCCATAGAGAAAAATATGTCAAAGACGACCACAAACTCTTCAGCAGCTGAAAACCTATATCAGGCAAGAATGGGACCAAATTTTGACACCAGAACTTCAGAAACTCATAACCTCATTGCCCAGACGTCTTCAAACTGTTTTGAAAAGAAGAGGAAGTGCTACACCATGGTAAAAATGCCCCCGTCACAACTATTTTGAGACCTGTAGCAGGCATCAAATTTGAAATGAGCTCATTTTGTGCATAAAATTTATCAGTTTAAACATTTGTTATGTTATCTATGTTCTATTGTGAATATTGTGATTTGAAAGCCTTTTAGTTTTCATTTTATTCAAATTTAAAAAATGTCCCAACTTTTCCGGAATTCGGGTTGTACAGGAAGGCATGAAAGAGAGTTCAACTTAGTATTTGCGCACTGTCAGAGATGCGGCATTCAGGGAGCGCGCGCTTCGGATGTTGAACTTCCCACATAGTGTGTGAGTAACGAATTCCCTTTCGTGTGTTCTAGCACTTGAATATTTACAGTGGAAACATTCGTGATGATGCAGCACTGACCGTCAACTGTACAGAGCGTCGTTCACGTTCATGTTCTCAAAACATTGCATTGTTAGAATTCATAAAAATGTTACCGGCCATCTGGCGACTGAATCAGTTTCAAATATTCGCCAACACTGATTTTTACTCACATTTGGCGCTCGGCGAGTGTTAATTTTAGGCCCTGCACACAGTTGTTTTTACCCAACCCCCCCCCCTTTTTTGTAGTTTTTGTCTCTCTGTCAGTCTTTCTCTTATAGCTAACATCTGCCAGGAAATTACTGTTTGTTGTCAGTACTCTTGTTCAATTAAACCAATTAGACATCTGTGAGGACAGCATTCAGAAAATATTAGTTTATATTAGTTTATCTATCGTCTGTCTGTCTGTCTGTCTGTCTGTCTGTCCATCTGTCCTTCCATCTGTCTTCAGGTGTCACACTACGGTTTGGAAACATGCATCATCTTTCTGTTGTTCTATGTGTGTGTTTATGCGAGAAGTGAATGTCTGTTCAGTATCTGCAGCAGAATGATCTTGTGATTGACAGATCTAGTCTGTATTTAGTAGGAGGATGTGCAGCAAAACAACACCACAGAAAAGAAGAAACCTTTTAAAGTGTGTCTCATGTTCACTTTCTGTGGTTTTGGCCTTGGAGAACCTGATTTTGCTGTTTCTATACATATAAACCACACTGATTTGTATTAGATGACACTAAAAATATTCTCTGCAAAGTTACACCAACTATTTTATACAACACATGTCCAAATCTCTAGCACAATAGTTGAAAAATTTATGAAATCATTTGTCAGAAACTGAACGAAAAAGAGGTCAATCCACGACATGGTTTGATCAGGTTTGGTTCAGATGTGTCAGGATGGTTGAGCTGTTGATTTATGGTCTGGAATCTGCTGGTGTCCCTCCACTCCTTCGGTTGGTGAACTGCTGTGTCAGGTGGGCGGCTTTGTGTTCTTTCCTGGAACTGCATGTTTCTCCATGGATTTACTTGATAATGCAGGGACTTTCAGGGACTTTCAAAGGGCTACAATGGAGGATTTTTGCAGAAGTTTTGAAAAAGAGAGGATCATTTTGCTAAGTCTCGGTCCCTCAGGCATCTGACTAGTCCTGAAAAACACTGTAAAATGCTACAGTACAGCAAAAAAAGAAAAGAAAAAAATGTTTTAACTGGTTAACCGTATGCAGCAAAATATTATAGTATAGATATTATATTTTACAAACAATAGATCTCATTTTACTGTAAAATAGGCAATGTAAATGCATTTAAGTAAAATGTATGAATTGCACTATAACTTTATATAATCCCCTGCATTATTGAATTAATTAATGTCCAATGTGTTACACTGATGGTGTTTTGTGATTGTGTCGGTAATGTTGAGCTCTGTGTTTATGTGATTGGAAATGTCAGTTTCAGTCATCATGTGGCCTTCTGTTATATGTGTTGTTATCAGCACAAGTTTAACAGCCCAGATAGGTTGATTTATTACAGTTTTTCCTCGGTCGCTTTGGCTCTATTCTCAAATTAGATGTTTTTTTTGTTTGTTTTTTTTTTCTCACAAAACAGTAAGTTCAGAT